>NC_051160.1:181534674-181634655 GCF_013339745.2 Dermacentor silvarum | reverse complement strand
GCCCGACCGGTCGACCGAGGACCGTTCCACTCTGAGGCCACGAAGCCTTCTTCCATGCAAGCGGACCATGCCTCAATGAAGCGCTGTCATTTCCGGCTGCCAAATCGACAGGCGCATCAACGGCGGCACGCCTTAAAAGTAGCTGGAATGACTGGCGCCTCTTCAGTGGGAATGGAAGCACTGCAGCCGCCAACATGCTTCAACACATTTTCGTTTTTGGATGCAGATCTTTATCGATTCGCTGCGTGGGACAACCTGACCGGTGGTGGGTGGCTAAACTTTATTGATTCACGAGAGAATCATGTGAGGGGGGGGGAGGGGAGAAAGGGAAGCAGGACGACGATGGGCCCTCAGGCCGCTCTAGACGGCCGGGCACATTTGTGCTTCGGCGACCCCTGTGGCCCAGCCCACTGTCCTAAGCTGTAAGTCCGGTTGACCGGTGCTGCCCATGCGCAAGTGCTGACTGTTCCGGCACCAAATGATGGAGGTACCAGCTCGCCCGACCGGTTGACCGAGGACCCGTTTGACTGTGAGGCCACCGAAGCCTTCTTTCATGCAAGTGGACCATGCCTCACCGAAGCGCTGTCATTTCCGGCTGCCAAATCGACAGACGCATCAACGCCGGCACGCCTTAAAAGTTGCTGGAATGACTGGCGCCTTTCAGTGGGAATGGAAGCACTGCCGTCGCCAGCATGCTTCAAACACATTTTCGTTTTTGGATGCAGATCTTTATCGGATTCGCTGCGTGGGACAACCTGACCGGTGCTGCCCATGCGCAAGTGCTGACTGTTCCGGCAGCAAATGGTGGAGGTACCAGCTCGCCCGACCGGTCGACCGAGGACCCGTTCCACTGTGAGGCCACCGAAGCCATCTTTCATGCAAGCGGACCATGCCTCACCGAAGCGCTGTCATTTCCGGCTGGTAAATCGACAGATGCATCAACGCCGGCACGCCTAAAAGTAGCTGAAATGACTGGCGCCTCTTCGGTGGGAATGGAAGCCCTGCAGCCGGCAACATGCTTCAAACACATTTTCGTTTTTGGATGCAGATCTTTATCGGATTCGCTGCGTGGGACAACCTGACCGGTGCTGCCCATGCGCTAGTGCTGACTGTTCCGGCAGCAAATGGTGGAGGTACCAGCTCGCCCGACCGGTCGACCGAGGACCCGTTCCACTGTGAGGCCACCGAAGCCATCTTTCATGCAAGCGGACCATGCCTCGCCGAAGGGCTGTCATTTCCGGCTGGTAAATCGACAGATGCATCAACGCTGGCACGCCTAAAAGTAGCTGAAATGACTGGCGCCTCTTCGGTGGGAATGGAAGCCCTGCAGCCGGCAACATGCTTCAAACACATTTTCGTTTTTGGATGCAGATCTTTATCGGATTCGCTGCGTGGGACAACCTGACCGGTGCTGCCCATGCGCTAGTGCTGACTGTTCCGGCAGCAAATGGTGGAGGTACCAGCTCGCCCGACCGGTCGACCGAGGACCCGTTCCACTGTGAGGCCACCGAAGCCATCTTTCATGCAAGCGAACCATGCCTCGCCGAAGGGCTGTCATTTCCGGCTGGTAAATCGACAGACGCATCAACGCCGGCACGCCTTAAAAGTAGGTGGAATGACTGGCGCCTTTTCAGTGTGAATGGAAGCACTGCAGCCGCCGACATGCTTCAAACACATTTTCGTTTTTGGATGCAGATCTTTATCGGATTCGCTGCGTGAGACAACCTGACCGGTGCTGCCCATGCGCTAGTGCTGACTGTTCCGGCAGCAAATGGTGGAGGTACCAGCTCGCCCGACCGGTCGACCGAGGACCCGTTCCACTGTGAGGCCACCGAAGCCATCTTTCATGCAAGTGGACCACGCCTCACCGAAGCGCTGTCACTTCCGGCTGCCAAATCGACAGACGCATCAACGCCGGCACGCCTTAAAAGTATGTGGAATGACTGGCGCCTTTTCAGTGTGAATGGAAGCACTGCAGCCGCCGACATGCTTCAAACACATTTTCGTTTTTGGATGCAAATCTTTATCGGATTCGCTGCGTGGGACAACTTGACCGGTGCTGCCCATGCGCAAGTGCTGAGTGTACCAGCAGCAAATGGTGGAGTACCAGCTCGCCCGACCGGTCGACCGAGGATCCGTTCCACTCTGAGGCCACTGAAGCCTTCTTCCATGCAAGCGGACCATGCCTCACTGAAGCGCTGTCATTTCCGGCTGCCAAATCGACAGACGCATCAACGGCGGCACGCCTTAAAAGTAGCTGGAATGACTGGCGCCTCTTCAGTGGGAATGGAAGCACTGCAGCCGCCAACATGCTTCAAACACATTTTCGTTTTTGGATGCAGATCTTTATCGGATTCGCTGCGTGGGACAACCTGACCGGTGGGTGGGTGGCTAAACTTTATTGATTCACGAGAGAATCATGTGAGGGGGGGAGGGGAGAAAGGGAAGCAGGACGACGATGGGCCCTCAGGCCGCTCTAGACGGCCGGGCACATTTGTGCTTCGGCGACCCCTGTGGCCCAGCCCACTGTCCTAAGCTGTAAGTCCGGTTGACCGGTGCTGCCCATGCGCAAGTGCTGACTGTTCCGGCACCAAATGATGGAGGTACCAGCTCGCCCGACCGGTTGACCGAGGACCCGTTTGACTGTGAGGCCACCGAAGCCTTCTTTCATGCAAGTGGACCATGCCTCACCGAAGCGCTGTCATTTCCGGCTGCCAAATCGACAGACGCATCAACGCCGGCACGCCTTAAAAGTTAGCTGGAATGACTGGCGCCTTTCAGTGGGAATGGAAGCACTGCCGTCGCCAGCATGCTTCAAACACATTTTCGTTTTTGGATGCAGATCTTTATCGGATTCGCTGCGTGGGACAACCTGACCGGTGCTGCCCATGCGCAAGTGCTGACTGTTCCGGCAGCAAATGGTGGAGGTACCAGCTCGCCCGACCGGTCGACCGAGGACCCGTTCCACTGTGAGGCCACCGAAGCCATCTTTCATGCAAGCGGACCATGCCTCACCGAAGCGCTGTCATTTCCGGCTGGTAAATCGACAGATGCATCAACGCCGGCACGCCTAAAAGTAGCTGAAATGACTGGCGCCTCTTCGGTGGGAATGGAAGCCCTGCAGCCGGCAACATGCTTCAAACACATTTTCGTTTTTGGATGCAGATCTTTATCGGATTCGCTGCGTGGGACAACCTGACCGGTGCTGCCCATGCGCTAGTGCTGACTGTTCCGGCAGCAAATGGTGGAGGTACCAGCTCGCCCGACCGGTCGACCGAGGACCCGTTCCACTGTGAGGCCACCGAAGCCATCTTTCATGCAAGCGGACCATGCCTCGCCGAAGGGCTGTCATTTCCGGCTGGTAAATCGACAGATGCATCAACGCTGGCACGCCTAAAAGTAGCTGAAATGACTGGCGCCTCTTCGGTGGGAATGGAAGCCCTGCAGCCGGCAACATGCTTCAAACACATTTTCGTTTTTGGATGCAGATCTTTATCGGATTCGCTGCGTGGGACAACCTGACCGGTGCTGCCCATGCGCTAGTGCTGACTGTTCCGGCAGCAAATGGTGGAGGTACCAGCTCGCCCGACCGGTCGACCGAGGACCCGTTCCACTGTGAGGCCACCGAAGCCATCTTTCATGCAAGCGACCATGCCTCACCGAAGCGCTGTCATTTCCGGCTGCTAAATCGACAGACGCATCAACGCCGGCACGCCTTAAAAGTAGCTGGAATGACTGGCGCCTTTCAGTGTGAATGGAAGCACTGCAGCCGCCGACATGCTTCAAACACATTTTCGTTTTTGGATGCAGATCTTTATCGGATTCGCTGCGTGGGACAACCTGACCGGTGCTGCCCATGCGCTAGTGCTGACTGTTCCGGCAGCAAATGGTGGAGGTACCAGCTCGCCCGACCGGTCGACCGAGGACCCGTTCCACTGTGAGGCCACCGAAGCCATCTTTCATGCAAGTGGACCACGCCTCACCGAAGCGCTGTCACTTCCGGCTGCCAAATCGACAGACGCATCAACGCCGGCACGCCTTAAAAGTATGTGGAATGACTGGCGCCTTTTCAGTGTGAATGGAAGCACTGCAGCCGCCGACATGCTTCAAACACATTTTCGTTTTTGGATGCAAATCTTTATCGGATTCGCTGCGTGGGACAACTTGACCGGTGCTGCCCATGCGCAAGTGCTGAGTGTACCAGGCAGCAAATGGTGGAGGTACCAGCTCGCCCGACCGGTCGACCGAGGATCCGTTCCACTCTGAGGCCACCTGAAGCCTTCTTCCATGCAAGCGGACCATGCCTCACCTGAAGCGCTGTCATTTCCGGCTGCCAAATCGACAGACGCATCAACGGCGGCACGCCTTAAAAGTAGCTGGAATGACTGGCGCCTCTTCAGTGGGAATGGAAGCACTGCAGCCGCCAACATGCTTCAAACACATTTTCGTTTTTGGATGCAGATCTTTATCGGATTCGCTGCGTGGGACAACCTGACCGGTGGGTGGGTGGCTAAACTTTATTGATTCACGAGAGAATCATGTGAGGGGGGGAGGGGAGAAAGGGAAGCAGGACGACGATGGGCCCTCAGGCCGCTCTAGACGGCCGGGCACATTTGTGCTTCGGCGACCCCTGTGGCCCAGCCCACTGTCCTAAGCTGTAAGTCCGGTTGACCGGTGCTGCCCATGCGCAAGTGCTGACTGTTCCGGCACCAAATGATGGAGGTACCAGCTCGCCCGACCGGTTGACCGAGGACCCGTTTGACTGTGAGGCCACCGAAGCCTTCTTTCATGCAAGTGGACCATGCCTCACCGAAGCGCTGTCATTTCCGGCTGCCAAATCGACAGACGCATCAACGCCGGCACGCCTTAAAAGTAGGTGGAATGACTGGCGCCTTTCAGTGGGAATGGAAGCACTGCCGTCGCCAGCATGCTTCAAACACATTTTCGTTTTGGATGCAGATCTTTATCGGATTCGCTGCGTGGGACAACCTGACCGGTGCTGCCCATGCGCAAGTGCTGACTGTTCCGGCAGCAAATGGTGGAGGTACCAGCTCGCCCGACCGGTCGACCGAGGACCCGTTCCACTGTGAGGCCACCGAAGCCATCTTTCATGCAAGCGGACCATGCCTCACCGAAGCGCTGTCATTTCCGGCTGCCAAATCGACAGACGCATCAACGCCGGCACGCCTTAAAAGTAGCTGAATGACTGGCGCCTCTTCAGTGTGAATGGAAGCACTGCAGCCGCCAACATGCTTCAAACACATTTTCGTTTTTGGATGCAGATCTTTATCGGATTCGCTGCGTGGGACAACCTGACCGGTGCTGCCCATGCGCTAGTGCTGACTGTTCCGGCAGCAAATGGTGGAGGTACCAGCTCGCCCGACCGGTCGACCGAGGACCCGTTCCACTGTGAGGCCACCGAAGCCATCTTTCATGCAAGCGGACCATGCCTCACCGAAGCGCTGTCACTTCCGGCTGCCAAATCGACAGACGCATCAACGCCGGCACGCCTTAAAAGTAGGTGGAATGACTGGCGCCTTTTCAGTGTGAATGGAAGCACTGCAGCCGCCGACATGCTTCAAACACATTTTCGTTTTTGGATGCAGATCTTTATCGGATTCGCTGCGTGGGACAACCTGACCGGTGCTGCCCATGCGCAAGTGCTGACTGTTCCGGCAGCAAATGGTGGAGGTACCAGCTCGCCCGACCGGTCGACCGAGGACCCGTTCCACTCTGAGGCCACCGAAGCCTTCTTCCATGCAAGCGGACCATGCCTCACCGAAGCGCTGTCATTTCCGGCTGCCAAATCGACATGACGCATCAACGGCGGCACGCCTTAAAAGTAGCTGGAATGACTGGCGCCTCTTCAGTGGGAATGGAAGCACTGCAGCCGCCAACATGCTTCAAACACATTTTCGTTTTTGGATGCAGATCTTTATCGGATTCGCTGCGTGGGACAACCTGACCGGTGGGTGGGTGGCTAAACTTTATTGATTCACGAGAGAATCATGTGAGGGGGGGAGGGGAGAAAGGGAAGCAGGACGACGATGGGCCCTCAGGCCGCTCTAGACGGCCGGGCACATTTGTGCTTCGGCGACCCCTGTGGCCCAGCCCACTGTCCTAAGCTGTAAGTCCGGTTGACCGGTGCTGCCCATGCGCAAGTGCTGACTGTTCCGGCACCAAATGGTGGAGGTACCAGCTCGCCCGACCGGTTGACCGAGGACCCGTTTGACTGTGAGGCCACCGAAGCCTTCTTTCATGCAAGTGGACCATGCCTCACCGAAGCGCTGTCATTTCCGGCTGCCAAATCGACAGACGCATCAACGCCGGCACGCCTTAAAAGTAGCTGGAATGACTGGCGCCTTTCAGTGGGAATGGAAGCACTGCCGTCGCCAGCATGCTTCAAACACATTTTCGTTTTTGGATGCAGATCTTTATCGGATTCGCTGCGTGGGACAACCTGACCGGTGCTGCCCATGCGCAAGTGCTGACTGTTCCGGCAGCAAATGGTGGAGGTACCAGCTCGCCCGACCGGTCGACCGAGGACCCGTTCCACTGTGAGGCCACCGAAGCCATCTTTCATGCAAGCGGACCATGCCTCACCGAAGCGCTGTCATTTCCGGCTGCCAAATCGACAGACGCATCAACGCCGGCACGCCTTAAAAGTAGCTGGAATGACTGGCGCCTCTTCAGTGGGAATGGAAGCACTGCAGCCGCCAACATGCTTCAAACACATTTTCGTTTTTGGATGCAGATCTTTATCGGATTCGCTGCGTGGGACAACCTGACCGGTGCTGCCCATGCGCTAGTGCTGACTGTTCCGGCAGCAAATGGTGGAGGTACCAGCTCGCCCGACCGGTCGACCGAGGACCCGTTCCACTGTGAGGCCACCGAAGCCATCTTTCATGCAAGCGGACCATGCCTCACCGAAGCGCTGTCACTTCCGGCTGCCAAATCGACAGACGCATCAACGCCGGCACGCCTTAAAAGTAGGTGGAATGACTGGCGCCTTTTCAGTGTGAATGGAAGCACTGCAGCCGCCGACATGCTTCAAACACATTTTCGTTTTTGGATGCAGATCTTTATCGGATTCGCTGCGTGGGACAACCTGACCGGTGCTGCCCATGCGCAAGTGCTGACTGTTCCGGCAGCAAATGGTGGAGGTACCAGCTCGCCCGACCGGTCGACCGAGGACCCGTTCCACTCTGAGGCCACCGAAGCCTTCTTCCATGCAAGCGGACCATGCCTCACCGAAGCGCTGTCATTTCCGGCTGCCAAATCGAATGACGCATCAACGGCGGCACGCCTTAAAAGTAGCTGGAATGACTGGCGCCTCTTCAGTGGGAATGGAAGCACTGCAGCCGCCAACATGCTTCAAACACATTTTCGTTTTTGGATGCAGATCTTTATCGGATTCGCTGCGTGGGACAACCTGACCGGTGGGTGGGTGGCTAAACTTTATTGATTCACGAGAGAATCATGTGAGGGGGGGAGGGGAGAAAGGGAAGCAGGACGACGATGGGCCCTCAGGCCGCTCTAGACGGCCGGGCACATTTGTGCTTCGGCGACCCCTGTGGCCCAGCCCACTGTCCTAAGCTGTAAGTCCGGTTGACCGGTGCTGCCCATGCGCAAGTGCTGACTGTTCCGGCACCAAATGGTGGAGGTACCAGCTCGCCCGACCGGTTGACCGAGGACCCGTTTGCACTGTGAGGCCACCGAAGCCTTCTTTCATGCAAGTGGACCATGCCTCACCGAAGCGCTGTCATTTCCGGCTGCCAAATCGACAGACGCATCAACGCCGGCACGCCTTAAAAGTAGGTGGAATGACTGGCGCCTTTCAGTGTGAATGGAAGCACTGCCGTCGCCAGCATGCTTCAAACACATTTTCGTTTTTGGATGCAGATCTTTATCGGATTCGCTGCGTGGGACAACCTGACCGGTGCTGCCCATGCGCAAGTGCTGACTGTTCCGGCAGCAAATGGTGGAGGTACCAGCTCGCCCGACCGGTCGACCGAGGACCCGTTCCACTGTGAGGCCACCGAAGCCATCTTTCATGCAAGCGGACCATGCCTCACCGAAGCGCTGTCATTTCCGGCTGCCAAATCGACAGACGCATCAACGCCGGCACGCCTTAAAAGTAGGTGGAATGACTGGCGCCTCTTCAGTGTGAATGGAAGCACTGCAGCCGCCGACATGCTTCAAACACATTTTCGTTTTTGGATGCAGATCTTTATCGGATTCGCTGCGTGGGACAACCTGACCGGTGCTGCCCATGCGCAAGTGCTGACTGTTCCGGCAGCAAATGGTGGAGGTACCAGCTCGCCCGACCGGTCGACCGAGGACCCGTTCCACTCTGAGGCCACCGAAGCCTTCTTCATGCAAGCGGACCATGCCTCACCGAAGCGCTGTCATTTCCGGCTGCCAAATCGACAGACGCATCAACGCGGCACGCCTTAAAAGTAGCTGGAATGACTGGCGCCTCTTCAGTGGGAATGGAAGCACTGCAGCCGCCAACATGCTTCAAACACATTTTCGTTTTTGGATGCAGATCTTTATCGGATTCGCTGCGTGGGACAACCTGACCGGTGCTGCCATGCGCTAAGTGCTGACTGTTCCGGCAGCAAATGGTGGAGGTACCAGCTCGCCCGACCGGTCGACCGAAGACCCGTTCCACTGTGAGGCCACCGAAGCCTTCTTTCATGCAAGCGGACCATGCCTCACCGAAGCGCTGTCATTTCCGGCTGCCAAATCGACAGACGCATCAACGCCGGCAGGCCTTAAAAGTAGCTGGAATGACTGGCGCCTCTTCAGTGTGAATGGAAGCACTGCAGCCGCCAACATGCTTCAAACACATTTTCGTTTTGGATGCAGATCTTTATCGGATTCGCTGCGTGGGACAACCTGACCGGTGCTGCCCATGCGCTAGTGCTGACTGTTCCGGCAGCAAATGGTGGAGGTACCAGCTCGCCCGACCGGTCGACCGAGGACCCGTTCCACTGTGAGGCCACCGAAGCCATCTTTCATGCAAGCGGACCATGCCTCACCGAAGCGCTGTCACTTCCGGCTGCCAAATCGACAGACGCATCAACGCCGGCACGCCTTAAAAGTAGGTGGAATGACTGGCGCCTTTTCAGTGTGAATGGAAGCACTGCAGCCGCCGACATGCTTCAAACACATTTTCGTTTTTGGATGCAATCTTTATCGGATTCGCTGCGTGGGACAACCTGACCGGTGCTGCCCATGCGCAAGTGCTGACTGTTCCGGCAGCAAATGGTGGAGGTACCAGCTCGCCCGACCGGTCGACCGAGGACCCGTTCCACTCTGAGGCCACCGAAGCCTTCTTCCATGCAAGCGGACCATGCCTCACCGAAGCGCTGTCATTTCCGGCTGCCAAATCGACAGACGCATCAACGGCGGCACGCCTTAAAAGTAGCTGGAATGACTGGCGCCTCTTCAGTGGGAATGGAAGCACTGCAGCCGCCAACATGCTTCAAACACATTTTCGTTTTTGGATGCAGATCTTTATCGGATTCGCTGCGTGGGACAACCTGACCGGTGGGTGGGTGGCTAAACTTTATTGATTCACGAGAGAATCATGTGAGGGGGGAGGGGAGAAAGGGAAGCAGGACGACGATGGGCCCTCAGGCCGCTCTAGACGGCCGGGCACATTTGTGCTTCGGCGACCCCTGTGGCCCAGCCCACTGTCCTAAGCTGTAAGTCCGGTTGACCGGTGCTGCCCATGCGCAAGTGCTGACTGTTCCGGCACCAAATGGTGGAGGTACCAGCTCGCCCGACCGGTTGACCGAGGACCCGTTTGACTGTGAGGCCACCGAAGCCTTCTTTCATGCAAGTGGACCATGCCTCACCGAAGCGCTGTCATTTCCGGCTGCCAAATCGACAGACGCATCAACGCCGGCACGCCTTAAAAGTAGGTGGAATGACTGGCGCCTTTTCAGTGTGAATGGAAGCACTGCAGATCGCCAACATGCTTCAAACACATTTTCGTTTTTGGATGCAGATCTTTATCGGATTCGCTGCGTGGGACAACCTGACCGGTGCTGCCCATGCGCTAGTGCTGACTGTTCCGGCAGCAAATGGTGGAGGTACCAGCTCGCCCGACCGGTCGACCGAGGACCCGTTCCACTGTGAGGCCACCGAAGCCTTCTTTCATGCAAGCGGACCATGCCTCACCGAAGCGCTGTCATTTCCGGCTGCCAAATCGACAGACGCATCAACGCCGGCACGCCTTAAAAGTAGCTGGAATGACTGGCGCCTCTTCAGTGTGAATGGAAGCACTGCAGCCGCCAACATGCTTCAAACACATTTTCGTTTTTGGATGCAGATCTTTATCGGATTCGCTGCGTGGGACAACCTGACCGGTGCTGCCCATGCGCTAGTGCTGACTGTTCCGGCAGCAAATGGTGGAGGTACCAGCTCGCCCGACCGGTCGACCGAGGACCCGTTCCACTGTGAGGCCACCGAAGCCATCTTTCATGCAAGCGGACCATGCCTCACCGAAGCGCTGTCACTTCCGGCTGCCAAATCGACAGACGCATCAACGCCGGCACGCCTTAAAAGTAGGTGGAATGACTGGCGCCTTTTCAGTGTGAATGGAAGCACTGCAGCCGCCGACATGCTTCAAACACATTTTCGTTTTTGGATGCAGATCTTTATCGGATTCGCTGCGTGGGACAACCTGACCGGTGCTGCCCATGCGCAAGTGCTGACTGTTCCGGCAGCAAATGGTGGAGGTACCAGCTCGCCCGACCGGTCGACCGAGGACCCGTTCCACTCTGAGGCCACCGAAGCCTTCTTCCATGCAAGCGGACCATGCCTCACCGAAGCGCTGTCACTTCCGGCTGCCAAATCGACATGACGCATCAACGCCGGCACGCCTTAAAAGTAGCTGGAATGACTGGCGCCTCTTCAGTGGGAATGGAAGCACTGCAGCCGCCAACATGCTTCAAACACATTTTCGTTTTTGGATGCAGATCTTTATCGGATTCGCTGCGTGGGACAACCTGACCGGTGGGTGGGTGGCTAAACTTTATTGATTCACGAGAGAATCATTTGAAGGGGGGAGGGGAGAAAGGGAAGCAGGACGACGATGGGCCCTCAGGCCGCTCTAGACGGCCGGGCACATTTGTGCTTCGGCGACCCCTGTGGCCCAGCCCACTGTCCTAAGTTGTAAGTCCGGTTGACCGGTGCTGCCCATGCGCAAGTGCTGACTGTTCCGGCACCAAATGGTGGAGGTACCAGCTCGCCCGACCGGTTGACCGAGGACCCGTTTCACTGTGAGGCCACCGAAGCCTTCTTTCATGCAAGTGGACCATGCCTCACCGAAGCGCTGTCATTTCCGGTTGCCAAATCGACAGACGCATCAACGCCGGCACGCCTTAAAAGTAGCTGCAATGACTGGAGCCTCTTCAGTGTGAATGGAAGCACTGCAGAGGCCAACATTTTTCAAACACATTTTCGCTTTTGGATGCAGATCTTTATCGGATTCGCTGCGTGGGACAACCTGACCGGTGCTGCCCATGCGCTAGTGCTGACTGTTCCGGCAGCAAATGGTGGAGGTACCAGCTCGCCCGACCGGTCGACCGAGGACCCGTTCCGCTGTGAGGCCACCGAAGCCTTCTTTCATGCAAGGAGACCATGCCTCACCGAAGCGCTGTCATTTCCGGCTGCCAAATCGACAGACGCATCAGCGCCGGCACGCCTTAAAAGTAGGTGGAATGACTGGCGCCTTTTCAGTGTGAATGGAAGCACTGCAGCCGCCGACATGCTTCAAACACATTTTCGTTTTTGGATGCAGATCTTTATCGGATTCGCTGCGTGGGACAACCTGACCGGTGCTGCCCATGCGCAAGTGCTGACTGTTCCGGCAGCAAATGGTGGAGGTACCAGCTCGCCCGACCGGTCGACCGAGGACCCGTTCCACTGTGAGGCCACCGAAGCCATCTTTCATGCAAGTGGACCATGCCTCACCGAAGCGCTGTCACTTCCGGCTGCCAAATCGACAGACGCATCAACGCCGGCACGCCTTAAAAGTAGGTGGAATGACTGGCGCCTTTTCAGTGTGAATGAAAGCACTGCAGCCGCCGACATGCTTCAAACACATTTTCGTTTTTGGATGCAGATCTTTATCGGATTCGCTGCGTGGGACAACCTGACCGGTGCTGCCCATGCGTAAGTGCTGACTGTTCCGGCAGCAAATGGTGGAGGTACCAGCTCGCCCGACCGGTCGACCGAGGACCCGTTCCACTCTGAGGCCACCGAAGCCTTCTTCCATGCAAGCGGACCATGCCTCACCGAAGCGCTGTCATTTCCGGCTGCCAAATCAAATGACGCATCAACGGCGGCACGCCTTAAAAGTACCTGGAATGACTGGCGCCTCTTCAGTGGGAATGGAAGCACTGCAGCCGCCAACATGCTTCAAACACATTTTCATTTTTGGATGCAGACCTTTATCGGATTCGCTGCGTGGGACAACCTGACCGGTGGGTGGGTGGCTAAACTTTATTGATTCACGAGAGAATCATGTGAGGGGGGGAGGGGAGAAAGGGAAGCAGGACGACGATGGGCCCTCAGGCCGCTCTAGACGGCCGGGCACATTTGTGCTTCGGCGACCCCTGTGGCCCAGCCCACTGTCCTAAGCTGTAAGTCCGGTTTACCGGTGCTGCCCATGCGCAAGTGCTGACTGTTCCGGCACCAAATGGTGGAGGTACCAGCTCGCCCGACCGGTTGACCGAGGACCCGTTTCACTGTGAGGCCACCGAAGCCTTCTTTCATGCAAGTGGACCATGCCTCACCGAAGCGCTGTCATTTCCGGCTGCCAAATCGACAGACGCATCAGCGCCGGCACGCCTTAAAAGTAGGTGGAATGACTGGCGCCTTTTCAGTGTGAATGGAAGCACTGCAGCCGCCGACATGCTTCAAACACATTTTCGTTTTTGGATGCAATCTTTATCGGATTCGCTGCGTGGGACAACCTGACCGGTGCTGCCCATGCGCAAGTGCTGAGTGTTCCGGCAGCAAATGGTGGAGGTACCAGCTCGCCCGACCGGTCGACCGAGGACCCGTTCCACTCTGAGGCCACCGAAGCCTTCTTCCATGCAAGCGGACCATGCCTCACCGAAGCGCTGTCATTTCCGGCTGCCAAATCGACAGACGCATCAACGGCGGCACGCCTTAAAGGTAGCTGGAATGACTGGCGCCTCTTCGGTGGGAATGGAAGCACTGCAGCCGCCAACATGCTTCAAACACATTTTCGTTTTTGGATGAAGATCTTTATCGGATTCGCTGCGTGGGACAACCTGACCGGTGCTGCCATGCGCAAGTGCTGACTGTTCCGGCAGCAAATGGTGGAGGTACGAGCTCGCCCGACCGGTCGACCGAAGACCCGTTCCACTGTGAGGCCACCGAAGCCTTCTTTCATGCAAGCGGACCATGCCTCACCGAAGCGCTGTCATTTCCGGCTGCCAAATCGACTGACGCATCATCGCCGGCACGCCTTAAAAGTAGCTGCAATGACTGGAGCCTCTTCAGTGTGAATGGAAGCACTGCAGCCGCCAACATGCTTCAAACACATTTTCGCTTTTGTATGCAGATCTTTATCGGATTCGCTGCGTGGGACAACCTGACCGGTGCTGCCCATGCGCTAGTGCTGACTGTTCCGGCAGCAAATTGTGGAGGTACCAGCTCACCCGACCGGTCGACCGAGGACCCGTTCCACTGTGAGGCCACCGAAGCCATCTTTCATGCAAGCGGACCATGCCTCACCGAAGCGCTGTCACTTCCGGCTGCCAAATCGACAGACGCATCAACGCCGGCACGCCTTAAAAGTAGGTGGAATGACTGGCGCCTTTTCAGTGTGAATGGAAGCACTGCAGCCGCCGACATGCTTCAAACACATTTTCGTTTTTGGATGCAGATCTTTATCGGATTCGCTGCGTGGGACAACCTGACCGGTGCTGCCCATGCGCAAGTGCTGACTGTTCCGGCAGCAAATGGTGGAGGTACCAGCTCGCCCGACCGGTCGACCGAGGACCCGTTCCACTCTGAGGCCACCGAAGCCTTCTTCCATGCAAGCGGACCATGCCTCACCGAAGCGCTGTCATTTCCGGCTGCCAAATCGAATGACGCATCAACGGCGGCACGCCTTAAAAGTAGCTGGAATGACTGGCGCCTCTTCAGTGGGAATGGAAGCACTGCAGCCGCCAACATGCTTCAAACACATTTTCGTTTTTGGATGCAGATCTTTATCGGATTCGCTGCGTGGGACAACCTGACCGGTGGTAAACTTTATTGATTCACGAGAGAATCATGTGAGGGGGGGAGGGGAGAAAGGGAAGCAGGACGACGATGGGCCCTCAGGCCGCTCTAGACGGCCGGGCACATTTGTGCTTCGGCGACCCCTGTGGCTCAGCCCACTGTCCTAAGCTGTAAGTCCGGTTGACCGGTGCTGCCCATGCGCAAGTGCTGACTGTTCCGGCACCAAACGGTGGAGGTACCAGCTCGCCCGACCGGTTGACCGAGGACCCGTTTCACTGTGAGGCCACCGAAGCCTTCTTTCATGCAAGTGGACCATGCCTCACCGAAGCGCTGTCATTTCCGGTTGCCAAATCGACAGACGCATCAACGCCGGCACGCCTTAAAAGTAGCTGCAATGACTGGAGCCTCTTCAGTGTGAATGGAAGCACTGCAGATGCCAACATGCTTCAAACACATTTTCGCTTTTGGATGCAGATCTTTATCGGATTCGCTGCGTGGGACAACCTGACCGGTGCTGCCCATGCGCTAGTGCTGACTGTTCCGGCAGCAAATGGTGGAGGTACCAGCTCGCCCGACCGGTCGACCGAAGGACCCGTTCCACTGTGAGGCCACCGAAGCCTTCTTTCATGCAAGCGGACCATGCCTCACCGAAGCGCTGTCATTTCCGGCTGCCAAATCGACTGACGCATCATCGCCGGCACGCCTTAAAAGTAGCTGCAATGACTGGAGCCTCTTCAGTGTGAATGGAAGCACTGCAGCCGCCAACATGCTTCAAACACATTTTCGCTTTTGTATGCAGATCTTTATCGGATTCGCTGCGTGGGACAACCTGACCGGTGCTGCCCATGCGCTAGTGCTGACTGTTCCGGCAGCAAATTGTGGAGGTACCAGCTCACCCGACCGGTCGACCGAGGACCCGTTCCACTGTGAGGCCACCGAAGCCATCTTTCATGCAAGCGGACCATGCCTCACCGAAGCGCTGTCACTTCCGGCTGCCAAATCGACAGACGCATCAACGCCGGCACGCCTTAAAAGTAGGTGGAATGACTGGCGCCTTTTCAGTGTGAATGGAAGCACTGCAGCCGCCGACATGCTTCAAACACATTTTCGTTTTTGGATGCAGATCTTTATCGGATTCGCTGCGTGGGACAACCTGACCGGTGCTGCCCATGCGCAAGTGCTGACTGTTCCGGCAGCAAATGGTGGAGGTACCAGCTCGCCCGACCGGTCGACCGAGGACCCGTTCCACTCTGAGGCCACCGAAGCCTTCTTCCATGCAAGCGGACCATGCCTCACCGAAGCGCTGTCATTTCCGGCTGCCAAATCGAATGACGCATCAACGGCGGCACGCCTTAAAAGTAGCTGGAATGACTGGCGCCTCTTCAGTGGGAATGGAAGCACTGCAGCCGCCAACATGCTTCAAACACATTTTCGTTTTTGGATGCAGATCTTTATCGGATTCGCTGCGTGGGACAACCTGACCGGTGGTAAACTTTATTTATTCACGAGAGAATCATGTGAGGGGGGGAGGGGAGAAAGGGAAGCAGGACGACGATGGGCCCTCAGGCCGCTCTAGACGGCCGGGCACATTTGTGCTTCGGCGACCCCTGTGGCTCAGCCCACTGTCCTAAGCTGTAAGTCCGGTTGACCGGTGCTGCCCATGCGCAAGTGCTGACTGTTCCGGCACCAAACGTGGAGGTACCAGCTCGCCCGACCGGTTGACCGAGGACCCGTTTCACTGTGAGGCCACCGAAGCCTTCTTTCATGCAAGTGGACCATGCCTCACCGAAGCGCTGTCATTTCCGGTTGCCAAATCGACAGACGCATCAACGCCGGCACGCCTTAAAAGTAGCTGCAATGACTGGAGCCTCTTCAGTGTGAATGGAAGCACTGCAGATGCCAACATGCTTCAAACACATTTTCGCTTTTGGATGCAGATCTTTATCGGATTCGCTGCGTGGGACAACCTGACCGGTGCTGCCCATGCGCTAGTGCTGACTGTTCCGGCAGCAAATGGTGGAGGTACCAGCTCGCCCGACCGGTCGACCGAGGACCCGTTCCGCTGTGAGGCCACCGAAGCCTTCTTTCATGCAAGCAGACCATGCCTCACCGAAGCGCTGTCATTTCCAGCTGCCAAATCGACAGACGCATCAGCGCCGGCACGCCTTAAAAGTAGGTGGAATGACTGGCGCCTTTTCAGTGTGAATGGAAGCACTGCAGCCGCCGACATGCTTCAAACACATTTTCGTTTTTGGATGCAAATCTTTATCGGATTCGCGGCGTGGGACAACCTGACCGGTGCTGCCCATGCGCAAGTGCTGACTGTTCCGGCAGCAAATGGTGGAGGTACCAGCTCGCCCGACCGGTCGACCGAGGACCCGTTCCACTCTGAGGCCACCGAAGCCTTCTTCCATGCAAGCGGACCATGCCTCACCGAAGCGCTGTCATTTCCGGCTGCCAAATCGACAGACGCATCAACGGCGGCACGTCCTTAAAAGTAGCTGGAATGACTGGCGCATCTTCAGTGGGAATGGAAGCACTGCAGCCGCCAACATGCTTCAAACACATTTTCGTTTTTGGATGCAGATCTTTATCGGATTCGCTGCGTGGGACAACCTGACCGGTGGGTGGGTGGCTAAATTTTATTGATTCACGAGAGAATCATGTGAGGGGGGGAGAAAGGGAAGCAGGACGACGATGGGCCCTCAGGCCGCTCTAGACGGCCGGGCACATTTGTGCTTGGGCGACCCCTGTGGCCCAGCCCACTGTCCTAAGCTGTAAGTCCAGTTGACCGTAGCTGCCCATGCGCAAGTGCTGACTGTTCCGGCACCAAATGGTGGAGGTACCAGCTCGTCCGACCGGTTGACCGAGGACCCGTTTCACTGTGAGGCCACCGAAGCCTTCTTTCATGCAAGTGGACCATGCCTCACCGAAGCGCTGTCAATTCCGGCTGCCAAATCGACAGACGCATCAACGCCGGCGCGCCTTAAAAGTAGCTGGAATGACTGGCGCATTTCAGTGGGAATGGAAGCACTGCCGTCGCCAGCATGCTTCAAACACATTTTCGTTTTTGGATGCAGATCTATCGGATTCGCTGCATGGGACAACCTGACCGGTGCTGCCCATGCGCAAGTGCTGACTGTTCCGGCAGCAAATGGTGGAGGTACCAGCTCGCCCGACCGGTCGACCGAGGACCCGTTCCACTGTGAGGCCACCGAAGCCTTCTTTCATGCAACTGGACCACGCCTCACCGAAGCGCTGTCATTTCCGGCTGCCAAATCGACAGACGCATCAACGCCGGCACGCCTTAAAAGTAGCTGGAATGACTGGCGCCTCTTCAGTGGGAATGGAAGCACTGCAGCCGCCAACATGCTTCAAACACATTTTGGTTTTTAGGTGCAGGTGAGCGCAGCACCTCAACTTTTCTGTAAAAAGTCAAACAATGTTTGGCTGCTAGTGCTTCCAGGCCCACAAGTATTGTTCCAAATAGCATGTGAATGTGTTCTTGTTTCCAAGTTGTTATTTATGTCCGGCAACGTTGAGCTAATCCCTGGACCCCCTAAAGAAGATCCTACCCTGTTTATCAAGGAATTGCTACAGCTTGTTAAATCGCTACACGACAAATTTGATTCTAAGCACGAAGAAGTGATGACTGCCTTGAGTGAAGTCAAAGAGGCTCAATATTGAATGGAGCTACAAATAGCCGATATCGACAACAAACTCTCGGCAGTTGAAAAGTGCATTCGATCGTCTGAAGGGCAGCAGGTTGAAAGCCTCGTGCCGCAAGTACCCGTATTGATCCAACGGCTCAGTGAATTTGAAGACCGTTCACGTCGCGAAAATTTAATATTTCATGGGGTAGCAGATAGCGCTGCGGAAACTTGGGCGCAGTCGGAAGAGAAAATTTGCTCGGTGTTAAATTCAGCCTTAAACCTGAACCTAAATAAGAGCGATGACCGCATTTCCAGGGCACACAGACTTGGTCGTTTTGTCCCTAACAAGTCCAGGCCTATTATTGTCAGATTTTTATCGTCTAAGCTAAGGGAAACGATTCTCTCTTCTAAAATAAGTGAAAGACAACTGGTGTTTCCGTAAGTGAAGATTTTTGTAAGGCACTCTGAGCTGTCAGAACTGAACTGTATGAATTTGGCAAAGAAAGCAGCCAATTTTTCACTGTGAAGTACAACAAGCTGTATATCAACAAAAAATGTTATATTTTCTCCCCTGATAACGACTGTGTCTGTGAACTGCCATTGGGCAATGTTCCCTGCACAGCTGAATTATCTTCAACTAACCGCCATTCTGACGCGTCTTAACAGACACCAGCAACGCAGCCAACCTTGTCGCGATTTCTCTTTTTTATTGTCGAATGTTCGACGTGCAGTTAATAAACGTAAAGCTCTAGCATCTATTTTTGATTCGGGTGCCGCTGACGTGATTGTATTGGTGGAGACTTGGTTGATAGAATTCTTAGCGAAGGGCTGTTCCACTGTGAAAAGAATTACGTTGTTCACCGTCACGACCGCGACCTAAAATAACCGGGTGGTGTATTAATTGCCGTCGTCGACAATATAGTGTCTTATAGGATTTCATTTTTGTCGTCTTTAGGATTGGTTTGTGTTCGTATTGTTATAAACCATCTAAACATATTGCTTTGTGCGTGTTATCGGTCGCCAAGTGCACCATCTACTTTTTGCGATGAACTGCATGACATTCTCAATTTTCTCGTCTCAGAATTTCCACATTCACCGTTATTCCTTTTAGGCGATTTTAATTTCCCTAAAATAAGGTGGACTTCGCTATCCCCCTTCGTTGTCGGTACATCCGCCGAAAGTCAATATTTCCTTAACTTGTGCCTAAATTTTGATCTTACGCAACTTGTTTCTGGGCCTACTAGAGCTGGCACTACTTCATCTAACACTCTAGACTTGATCCTTGTCACTTAACCAAACTTAGTACATTCTTTAACTTGTTTCCCCGGACTAAGCGATTACTGTTTTTTTACATTTTTTGTAACAGGCCCCGTTAGATGTGAGAAGAACAATGCAAAATTTATTAGAGATTATGCGAGTGGTGATTACACTGCAATTAATAATGAGTTTGCCGTATTCATTGACGACTGTATACCAGAATATTTCAGCCGTACCGTAGAAGAAAATTGGAACTTGTTTAAAAACGAAGCCACGTCACTTGTCGCTAAATATGTGCCACTGCGCAGACTTTCCGGAAATGAACGCTCTCCTTGGTTTTTCACGACATTAAAAGGACTGTCAAAAAAGAAAAAACGCCTTTCCCGTCTCGCAAAATGCAGTTGAACATCTACTCGTTGGAATGATTATTCTAATGCGCTGCATGCTTATCCTACCGCGTTAACAGAAGCGAAGGGTGTTTTTTAAATACCCATCTTCCCTCACTTCTTTCTACAAGTCCATCAAAATTTTGGAGTACTGTTCAAATAAAAAAGAAAAATAGCATATCTCTTGCAGATAATGATGGTAACACCATGAGCAATGCAGAATGTTGCAATGTCCTAAATGATACTTTCGCGAAATCATTTTCTGTTTGCTGTATGGATACAGAGCCACACATCTGCAAAGAAGATTTCTTTCCGATGGATCCACTAGTTGTCGATTTTGCGGGGATATTGAAGTTAATTCAAGATTTAAAACTATCGTCTTCCTGTGGTGCCGACGAAATTAATTCGAAATTTTTGAGGAATACTGCTGTCTACTCCTCTATATTTTTTATGAGCCTTTTCACCCAATCTATTGAGTGCTCAACTTTGCCCGCAGACTGGAAGGTGCGGAAGGTGGTCCCTCTGTTGAAATCGGGTAACCCGCATTCTCATCTCAACTACAGACCCATTTCACTTACCAGCATCCCTTGCAAAATCGTTGAACACGTCATATTTTGCAATCTTGTCTCATTTCTGGAGTCCAACTCTTTCTTCACTTCATCTCAGCATGGGTTTCGCAAAAAGTACTCCTGCTAACTAATATCGTTTATACACAACATTTCTTCCTATTTAGACAAAGGCCACGTCATTACCTGTATGTTTCTAGATTTTGCGAAAGCGTTTGACAAGGTGTCTCATGGCTTATTGCTTCTTAAACTTAGTACCCTTAATATTGATCTTAATATTCTGCAATGGATAGAATGTTTTCTAAACAACCGTACCCAGTTTGTAACAGCTAACGATTCTGCATCCCCGCATTGCGCCGTGAAGTCAGGTGTTCCTCAAGGCTCTGTCTTGGGACCATTACTATTCCTAATTTATATAAACGACTTACCTGCTTAACTTTTTTGCCGACGATTGCGTTCTATACCGTGAAATAACTAATGAGCATGATAACTTTCTGCTTCAGTCAGATCTAGATAACATTTCAAGGTGGTGCTCACAATGGCTAATGTTCTTAAATCCGACTAAATGCAAAATTATGTCTGTCTCGCGTCGGTCAAACTCACCCACTCCTTTCAGCTATATTATCAATGAAACCAACCTTGACCATGTGACTTCCTATAAATATCTTAGAATTCAGCTAAACAGTAACCTTTCGTGGCATGCGCACATTGAACACATCACTAACAATGCAAACAGATCTCTTGGCTACATTCGCAGGAATTTTTCTAAAGTCCCACCCCATTTGAAGTTACTGCTCTACAAAGCACTAATTAGACCGAAGCTAGAGTATGCGTCATCTGTCTCGGACCCTGGTCAAAAAACATTAGCAGACGCCATTGAGTCAGTTCAGAACAGGTCAGCACGTTTCATCCTATCAAACTATTCTCGCACAGCTAGCGTTTCTTTAATGAAGTCAAACCTTGGCCTTGTTAATTTGCAGCTTCGAAGAAAGATTTCCCGTCTCTGCCTTTTTCAAAAAATTCTTTATCAAAATAACTCCCTTAAACAAGAATTTATTTCAGAACCTTCGTACATGTCGTCGCGTCTAGATCATCGGTTTAAAGTGTTCATTCCTGTCTGTAGCACAAATGTTTTCTCTGATTCATTTCTGCCAAAAACCAGTGCCGAGTTGAACCGCCTTCCCCCCTCCATCGCCTGCATCGAGGAGGCATCATCTTTCAAGACTGCAATAACTGATCATATTTTGAGTTTATCACTCTAAATACTACGAATTGTTTGACCATGTTTTGTTATCGTTTATTGTACCCACCCCCTCTGTAACGCCCTTCTGGGCCCTGAGGGTACTGTAAATAAATAAATAAATAAATAAATATTGGTCAGGCGCGTCTTGCAAAAATGTAGCGGATCAGCATGCAGAAGCTAATCAGAATCCCAAACCAACATTCCAGACCCCCCCAGGTTGCATATGTAGCCTAGGTCTCATATTTCGGAGTTTCATTGACGGCTTCTTGCCTCACTTCTCTGCATTAACTCATTTCACGAAGAAGTACGGCCGAGTAGTTAGGTAGAAACTGACCACCTCCGTTGTTAGTTAAGCCGCGTGTTCGCTGCAACCATACAGGTTCTGGATATTCGTACGGATGGCGCCTTCCGATAGCAAGGGCCTTCCGCGAGGAATGCATTTTTCCTTCGCATCGATTACATGCACATAGTCTTTTTTTATACGGAGTGTTCCAACTACCATGCACCAAGAGTTAACAATATGCAAATGTCACGTAGCTGGACAGAACCTAAGTAATTTTTGTCGTCTTTTGGAGATACTCAGATTATTTTTTGCATTCCGCCTAATTAAATATTTAGTCTTATTTATAATTCAACTTCTAAAATATTATATTTAGATGAAAAGTGTCAGTCGAAAAATTGTAGAGCAACAGGAAAAACTCCTGATACAGCTTTCTGTTGATCAATACATGCTACATAAAAGTTTTTGAAATCGAGAGTATGACGAAAGCCCGTCTGGTCGTCGGCATGATGCATACTTAAAAGGAAGAGATCGACACACCGACACACAGGTTTAGAAAAATATATTTAAAAATACATTAACGTTTCGGCTCCCCTCCCCCCCCGGGAGCCTTGTTCACAATGAAGCATGCGGCAGAGCTTGCGCCCTTATTATGTGCGGCTCAAGACATGACCAAGGCATTTGGCATACATGGACGGCAGATTTGCTTCGTTGCGATTAAGAGTGTGCGCCATTGTTTGGATGATTAAGGATTCAAGATAAAGACGCGCAGAATGATTTCGTTCCCTGGCGACCACGCGAGATTTGTCCCAGTTAATCGGGCGTGACGTAGTTGCGCAGTGTTCGGCAAGGGCATTCGACGCAACGTGTCGTTTTTGGACGTCATTCCTGTGCTGCTGAAGTCTTTTCTTGAAGTTTCCGGTTTCTCCGACGTAGACACGGAATGATGTACACCAACCACACCTGGGAACTTGCCCTTTTCCAAAGGGTCTTTTGCACGCACGTGCCTGTGTTTCCGGGAGGGAACGTGCGCAGCCTGTACGTCATATGAGCGCAGAACTCGTGCAAGGGTCTCGCTTACGCTTGGGACGTGTGGTATAACAGCCATTTTTTTGGACCAATCCCGCCGGGACGAGGCTCGCACACGTGTTGTAAACGTCTTGTCAACGTTTCATGCCCAACCCGCGATGGACACCTTGTCGAAACAAGAACGTGAGGCCGTCAAGAGGCTGCAAGAGAACCAGGATATTGTCGTACTTCCCGCCGACAAGGGGAACGCCACCATCCCTTTAGACACGAGGAAGTACATCGAAAAAATGCGCTTGCTTGTGATGAGTGATGTTGAAGTTGAAATTTATTTGCACCATCACCATGCGGGAATTCTCGGGCAAATAGTGAAAATCAATTCACTGGAGAAGCGCCCGAGCCCCCATATACAAGGCATACAAAAAGGGCCAGAATATACACTAACAAGGCATTTTAACTATTTATCATTGTAGGTCAATCTCTAGTGTTATACAATGTAATATAATACGAACAGCTTGACAATAATTATTAATACATAAAAAACACTAACAGCAGTGGAAAAAAAGTACTCACATCATGGAATGTAATACTCTCGTATGTTACGTATGCTGCACATTTCCACATGAATGTTTTGGAAAATTAGTTTGTTTAACAGAACTGCAAGTGCATGACGTAACATTTGCTGCCCATGCTGAGTACGACAAAATGGCACGTGCCAATACTCTTTACTGCGGAATGGATATACAATGGTATTCGTTTTCAGCGATGATATGCTAAGAAATGCATGCTCGCAGTTATATACAGATTTTTTATATGTCATGCACAGAAAATACTCGTAAAGTTTGGGCACGGGAACAATTTTAAACTGACGAAACAGTTCAGCAGTGTGTGCATTATAATCAGCACTAGCGATATGACGTAACGCCTTTTTTGTAGCACATGCAGTTTGCTAATGTTAGACGATGTGGTACTTCCCCAAACCAGGAAACAAGAGTTAAGATGTGATAAGAACAGTGTGTTATAAATTAACAGTTTTATGGATACGGGAAGGTATGAGCGAAATTTTGCTAGAACACCAACACACCTATTTAGGCGAGACATAACTGAGCTAACGTGGGGATCCCAGCTCATGTTTTTATTGAAAAGTACTCCTAGCGTTTTTACAGTATCAACTATTTCAATGTTGCAGTTTTCGAACTTTATCACTGGTTGTAAAATAAGCGAACTTTGACGCGCTTGGAACAACACAGCTTTTTTTTTGGAATTTATTAACAGGCAATTTTCAGCGCTCCATGCACTAAGTTTTTCCATAGTTTCGTTAATAACCAAGATCAGGTGTTGCATGTCGCTGCTTTTAAATAGGAGGCTTGTGTCATCTGCATACAAAATATAACTTGGATCGTTGCTCATAGTTGTTATATCATTAATATTGTTACGAAGGTATGGGTTTATTTACAGGTGATGATAGATGAGAACACATGAAGAGAGCAGCCGAAGGCGAAAGCCAGTCCGGTACGATCAACCGCCCAGTTCAAGCGCGCGCTCCACGCCACCTCTTTGTCTTCTTCTAACCTCCGCGCATTGCCGCTACATTTTCCCCGGGGGCAGACGAAGCTCGCCGAGCGAGTTAAATGGGTCGGGGATAATACTGCTTGAGGCGAGCCACATGAACAACTTGTTTCACGCGCGAATGCCGGTTATTTGGAGTCACTTGGGCGACAACGTAGCTTACGTCACTTAGACGAGCGAGAATTACGAAGGGTCCAGAGTAGGTGGCGAGAAACTTGCGGTAGAGCCCTTTTTTGCGAGCTGGTGTCCATAGCCAAATATAGTCACCGGGCAAAAAGTTCACGGGAATATGCCGGGCATCGTAGAGGCTCTTGCTGTGGCCCTGTGAGGACAATGTCCTCAGACGTGCGAGTCGCCGTGCTTCTTCTGCACGACACAAAGTCTGAGCGATGGACAGGTCTTCATGATGCTGGAAGGGCAGGAGAGTGTCCAGAAAGCTCCGTGGATTGCGTACGCAAAGCAAAAAGAACGGCGCATATCCAGCAACTTCATGCTTGGCAGTGTTGTACGCGTACGTAACGAAAGGCAAGACGGCGTCCCAGTTTTTGTGGTCAGTGTCGACATACATGGACAGCATGTTGCTAAGGGTGCGATTCGTGCGCTCAGTAAGACCATTAGTTTGCGGGACGTAAGAAGAGGAATGCCGATAAGAAGAACCACAAAGCCGCAGAAGTCCTTCAACAACGTCGGCAGTAAATTGCCGTCCACGATCACTGATAACAACCCGTGGAGCGCGTTACGTAAGATGACGCGGTACAGCAGGAAGGAACAGACATCATCTGCTGTGGCAGATGTAAGTGCCGCTGTTTCCGTGTAACGAGTTAAGTAATCTACGCACACTATAATCCACCGGTGGCCAGATGATGTCTTCGGGAGTGTTCCGAGCATGTCAATGCCGACTTTTTCAAAAGGCGACGTCGGTGGCGTGACAGGTTGCAAATAACCTGCAGGGCCAGTCGTTGTTTGCTTGTGGCGCTGACAAACAGCACAACTGGCGACGTACTCCTTCGTTGTTTTCCAGAGTTTCGGCCGGTAGAACCTCTGGCGGAGCCGGTGTAGTGTGCGTGCGAAGCCAAGGTGGCCGGACATAATGTCATCGTGCATCGAACGAATAACAGCAGGGCGCAGGTTTTCTGGCACTACTAAGAGCAATGGAGGGCCGTCAGCTGAGTAATTCTTCTTGTACAGCAAACCATTAGAAATAGTAAATGGCTGCCCTGGTGAATCATGCGCATGATTCAAGGCAGGGTCACGATGTTGCTCGCTCTTGAAGCTACTGAGGTCTGGGAAGTCGGACGTAATAGAAACTAAATAGTCGTCGAAGTCATCGTCCTCAGCGTTTGTGTACGGTGACGGGAGGCGCGAGAGGCAGTCGGCATCCGTGTGGCATCGTCCGCTCTTGTAGGAAATTGAAAAACTGTACTCTTGAAAGCGAAAGCAACGCCCAACGGGCTAATCGGCCGGACGGGTCGCGGAGCCCAGCAAGCCAGCACAGTGAATGGTGGTCAGTCACTATGGTGAACTCGCGGCCGTACAAATACGGCCGGAACTTCTGAATGGCGAATACAACTGATAGGCACTCCAGTTCGGTGACGGTGTAGTTCTTCTCCGCTTTGGTAAGTGTCCGACTAGCATAAGCGACGACATGCTGCCGACCGTTGCAGATCTGAACGAGCACAGCACCAGCACCAACACCACTAGCATCAGTATGCAGTTAAGTGAAAGCAGCGGGATCGAAGTACATCAGGACCGGTCCGGAAGTGAGTAAAAATTGCAGTTGCTGAAATGCAGTCTCACAGGAATCCGTCCACACGTATGGCGTGTCCTTGTGAAGAAGGGACGTCAGAGGAGAAGCAAGCTGTGCGAAATTCTTGATAAATCGGTGGAAATACGAGCAAAGGCCCAAGAAACTTCGGAGGTGTTTCACCGTTTTTGGTTGCTGAAAGTTACGAACCACGGCAACCTTTTGTGGATCTGGTCGTATTCCCTGGTTGTCGACCAGAAAGCCCAGTACAAGAGCTTCACGCTCGCCCAAGTGACACTTTTTGGAATTCAAAATAAGGCCAGCTCGCCGTATGCAGTCAAGCACGATCGATAAGCGGTGATTATTCTCTTGAAACGTCGTGCCATAAATGATCACGTCATCTAGATAGCACATACAAACTTCCCATTTGAGTCCGCGGAGCACTGTATCCATAAACCTCTCGAATGTCGCCGGAGCGTTGCACAAGCCGAAAGGCATAACGTTGAACTCAAAGAGGCCATCGGGTGTTACGAAGGCTGTCTTCTCCTTGTCCAAGGGGTGCATGGGAATTTGCCAGTATCCTGACCGCAAGTCAACGGAAGAAAAATATGACGCGGAGTGCAGACCGTCGACGGCGTCATCTATACGTGGCAGTGGGTACACGTCTTTTTTTTTGTGACGGCGTTGAGTCGGCGCTAGTCCACGCAAAACCGCCACGAGTTGTCCTTTTTGACGGGAATCACCGGAGCTGCCCACGGACTGCATGATTCTTGTATGACTCCTTTCCGCAACAGATCTTGCACCTGCTCGGCGATGATTTTCCTCTCTGAAGACGAAACGCGGTAAGACTTCTGAAGAATTGGCAACGCTTGCCCGGTATTGATTCGATATTGCGTACAAGACGGCGGCAGCGTATTGGTTGATTTTTGATCTTGCGCAAAATCAAACACTGAAGCGTAACTTGCCAGCACCTCGTGAAGGAGGCGCCGCTCAGCAGAAGGCAGCGACTTGTTGATCGTGCGCTCAAAGTCAAGTGAATAATCAGGGTAGGAATCAGGACGGGATTTCGCTCCGGCAGACGACAGTTCCACGGTTTGGACAGTCATCGTAGTTTCTTCGTCAAAGCTTGCCAGTTTAAGTCCTGCCGGCAGAGATATCGGTTCTGTTGAGACATTTACTGTCCACAAGTGAGTAGAGCCGTCGACGGCGAGCACGAGGCATCGAGGCACTATCACATTTTTCTTGAGCGCGTTGTTGAAATTAGGCTCGACTAAACCATAGCAGGATCCCTTACGAGGACTAGAAGAGTGTACGGGTATGAACATTGCTGTCCGTGGGGGCACACAAACATCTTTCGACACCGAGAAAACGTCCGAGGTATCATTAATGAATTTGGCCACGGCAGTACGCACGGCGCTGCACAGAGAAATGACGCCACTACCACAATCCAAAGTCGCCCCACATTCACGCAAGAAATCAATACCTAAGATAACGTCATGGGTAGCACGTGCGAGCACAGTAAGTTCAGTCCTAAACTTTTGATTACCTATGGTGATGATACACTACAAACACCAATTGGGCGCAACATTTCTCCACCAACACCGCGAAAGGTAGCGTTCCGGTCCCAAGCAAACAATACTTTTTGTCCAAGACGATTTTCGATACTGCGACTCGACGACTCGACGATAGACGATATCGAGACTGCTGCCCCGGTATCAACTAATGCTACCGTACTCACATTGTCTACATAAACACACACTTTGTTCTTTAACATCACTGCACAAGGGGGTCTTGATGAAGGTGATCGTACTGCGGCCTCGCCCCCATCGGTCGCACCAGCTAGTTTCCCAGCGGTGGCGGCGACCGAGAGCGACGACGCAGGGACGGGGATCGCCGTTGTCGCGTCGGTGGTGGGGTAACGCTGCGGTCGGACATCGGGGAGTCAGCTCGTGTCGCACGTTCCTGTTGCCGTCGTTGAAAGGAATTGGGGAACGACCACGGCTCGACTGCGGGCGTAGGAGGGCTGTAGGCATTAAATCGCGGAGCTCGTTGCTGGCGGTGAGGGCAGTACCTAGCGATGTGTCCAGGCAGACCACATGGTAGCAAGTGCGGGAGTCTCGATTTGTCGTCCCCGGTGAAAACGGGCTGGCTGGTTGGTTGTAGACGGGAGAAGGAGCCCGAGTAGGAAATATTTGGGGTGGAAGTGGCCTACGTCCCTGATTTCCGAGAGGGCGCATGTTCCTGCTTTCAAACCGCTCGGTATAGGTCACACGAGGCTCCAGATAACTCTGGCGAGACCAAGATGTCTGTGGTGCATGAGAGCGCTGGTCAAAGGCGCATTGATGACACTCATGAGCTGGGTCGGCAACGCGAAGCAGAGCAAGCTCTTCTTTGACGACTTGCCGTATGACCGAGGAGATGTCATCAGATGGGACTGTCAAACTTGCAACAATGGTTACATTGTCTAAGCGCCCAAATTTTGGTACAATTCTCCGCATTTTAAGGGCTTCAAACGTCCGACAGTGCTGTCTTAGGTCGGAAGGGGTTCTGAGGTCTTCTTTCGTTATCAGAAAATTATAAACATCTTCTGCGATTCCTTTCAGGAGATGCCCGACTTTATCCTCATCAGACATTGTCGCACTCACTATTCCGCATAATTTTAAAACAGCCTCAATGTAAGTTGTGCATGTCTCGCCAGGTAATTGAGCCCTGCGGGAAAGCGACTGCTCAGCCTTCTTCTTTTTAGATATCGAGTCACCAAAGCACTTCTTAAATTCGGCGACGAAATCGTCCCAGGTTGTCAACACGCTCTCATGGTTATCGAAACAGAGAAGTGCAGTCCCGGCAAGAAAGAATACCACGTTCTCTAGCTGCTTCGTAGTACTCCAGCGGTTGTGGCGACTTACTCTTTGGTAGTACTTCAACCAGTCTTCCACGTCTTCATCCGGCTCCCCGAAAAGGTGCTTGGATGTCGCTCCGGTGTCGCGTAGCCAGCCTGGCCTGTGTGATGATCTTGGGGCTCACCGCCGATGGCGCCTTCTCTCGAATCTTCCATGTCCGCTGCCTATGGTGGCAAGCCAGCCAAGCGTCTGCTCCGTCGCGAAGTCAGTAGAGCTGCGTGGTCGTCCAGGGCGATGTACCCAGCGTCTCCACCAAATTGTTACGAAGGTATGGGTTTATTTACAGTTGATGATAGATGAGAACACATGAAGGGAGCAGCCGAAGGCGAAAACCAGTCCGGTACGATCAACCGCCCAGTTCAAGTGTGCGCTCCACGCCACCTCTTTGTCTTCTTTTAACCTCCGCGCATTGCCGCTACAATATATAGCAAAAACAATAATGGGCCCAGGATACTTCCCTGGGGCACTCCTGTGGTTATATTCTGGCAAGTAGACACGTGGTTTTCTATCGTCATACGCTGGCATCGATATTGTAGGTACGTTTTTAGGAGGAGCGCTGCGATTCCACGAATACCATATAATTCCAGTTTTTCCAAAAGTATTTCATGATTGATCCGGTCGAACGCCTTCGAATAGTCTACAAATACACCGATGCACAATTTTTTGTTTTCAATGGACTCAAGAATTAATTCTTTTTGCTTTAGGAGAGCTATTTCTGTGCACCTGTTAGGTAAGCAAGCCATACTGTGATGAAGTAATCAAGTTAAATTTCACGCAAAACTTCATTATTCGCTTATAAATTATCTTCTCCAAGCCCTTGAAAACAATGGGTAGAATCGAAATTGGCCTATAGTTAGCCATGTTATTTCTGTCACCACTTTTAAAAATTATGATGACTTTAGCTACTTGCATTAGTTTCGGAAAGTGGCCTGAAGATATTGATAAGTTATATACATAAGCCAATATTGGGGCTATTATTTCAACCACGTGTTTAACTGGAGCTACCTCAATACCATCAATATCACGTGCTTTGCTGTTTTTAAATGAGTTAAATATGGCACATATTTCGGCGTCATTGATTGGTTCGAGATACATGCTAGAAGGGTTCCTATTTATGGCATGTTTAGTCCTACTTGACCTTTGCGGACCTGACACAACATCTCTGAGAAACGTATTAAATTGTTCAGCAAGCTCGAATCCCTCAATACGACGACCTTGATGGTTTAGCTCTGTGACTGTTGCCGAGACCGGTGTGCGATTTAGAAAACTGTTGAGCTTATTCCACATCTGCCCACTATCCCTACATTGCTCTTTACTAAACTGATCGTGCAGAAAACAGCGCTTTTCATTTTTAGAAAGGTGTTAAGCTTATTACGATATTTTTTATAAATATCGAGATCCTCTGGTGACCTGGTCTTAAGAAATTTTTGGAACAATCTTGCTTTCTTTTTTATTCTGCGCAAGCACTCGCGGTTGATCCACGGTTTCCGGTTTTTGTTACATTTTCGCAATATTTTTCCCCTTAAAATGTTCAAAATAAATACGTTTCAAAGCAGAAATGAAAGCCTCGTATGCGGCGTCGGCTGTTAAAGAATCGTAAACGTCAGTCCACGTTTCTTTTTCAAGGCATGCGTAGAAGGCGCTTAAACTTGTAGGTACGATATTTTGTACCGTCTTTACATCGTTCATTTGCGCATGTGCAAGTTTGTCTTCACCCCTGATAAACAAATAAATCGGTAAGTGGTGGCTGATATCACAATTCAGGACACCAGTTGTCAAACTTTCTGCATGTATATTTGTAATAAAGAGGTCGATGAGTGTTTCTGTGTGGGATGTAACGCACGTTGCCGTATCTGTTATGATAGCGTGACCAGATGACTCTACTGCTGAAAAAAGTGTTTCTTTAATGCAGCAAGATTTTAAGATACCAATATTGACGCGAAATAAATTGGCACGTGGTGACACTGGCCCCTTGAGCCGAGAACGACGAAGTTCGTGGTTTCACGTGCGCTCTCCGAGGTCCAGCCATTATTAAAGGCTGACGTCTTTTTTACCTATCTGTGGCTGGTCAACTATTCTAGCTGTACTAGCTGGGTGACATTTCTGGTGGAGGTGCTGGGTACGGTCGATGTTAAGATCTCCGGAGCGTACCCCAGACCTAAGCCCGGCGAGTAGTTCGGCCGAGCTTACCCCTGTGCACGTACGTACCAGCCGACGTCTCCAGGGACTCCAGCCACATCACGGTCTGCTACCCGAACGAAGTAGAATGACGAATTAACCACCTCCTGCCGCTACTGCAGCATTTTGACCGGGTCGCCAACGTCAACGACTGGACCCACGAGCGTAAGCTTCGCTACGTGTACGTGTCTCTTGAAGATTCCGCTAATATATGGTTTGAGAACCACGAGGCGACACTGACGTCATGGGAGGAATTTCGTCGGCAGTTCCTCAATGCCTTCGCCAGGGCGGACAGGAAGGAGAGGGCGGAGTTAGCAATGGAGTCGAGAATTCAAGGCCCGAATGAGCGAGTGACTGCGTACGTAGAAGACATGAATCGGCTCTTCAGACGTGCGGACCCCTCTATGACTGAAGCAAAGAAGGTGCGCCACCTAATGCGCGGCGTCAAAGAGGATATCTTTGCTGGCCTCATTCGAAATCCGCCGACGATACTTGCAGAGTTCCACGACGAAGCCACTGCCATTCAACAGCGGGCCAGGCAATGCAACCGCGACGTCGTGATTTCAAGGGAGCTCTCTGCCGTTACCCTCGGCAACGACGTTAGCGCCTTGCGAGAACTCATCAGGGCTGTCATCATGAAGGAACTGCAGAAGATGCAGACGACCGCTGCCTCTGTGGGACAACTTTCCATTGCGGAAATGGTGCGCGCCGAGGTCCGACAGGCCGTCCAAGTTCCTGAACAGTACGAGGCACTACAGCAGGGAGCGCGTCCTGAAATGAGACGCTGAAGCAGTACGCAATCCACCACCCTCAAGTGCGTATAGCATGGTATACCCCGCTCAGCAATTGGACGTAAGCTTCAGGCCTCGCAGCCCACCGCACATCGCTGAAGCAAGAACTAGGAAGAGCGACGTTTCGCGCACCGCAGACTACAACCCCTTTTGTTATCATTGCGGCGAAGCCGGGCACATCTACAGAATGTGTCCTTATCGTCATGTGGGGCTCCGAGGATTCTCGCCGAATGCACCTCGTCCACGACCTGGTGAGCGGCCGCCGGAAATAGAGAGTTTCGTCGCGAATCGCCGCAATGGTGATCAACGATGGCACGAGCCCCGTTTGTCGTCTCCTGCTCGTTACAGGTTACCATCACCAAGCCAAGCCTTCTCTCGCGGCGCTCTCAGACGCCGCTCGCCTAGCCCGGCGGCTCGGGAAAACTGAGTTCAGCGACCTCCGGAGGTGAGGCCGCTGACGTTCGTCAGTGTTCGTCAGCACCCGTACCGCGTGTCACCTATGGAGCGGGAGGCGATTAAGCGTCCAGTTGAAGAAATGCTCAATTATGACGTCATCCAGCCGTCGACAAGTTCGTGGGCGTCTCCTGTCGTACTAGTAAAAAAAGAAAGACAACAGGCTCCGCTTCTGCGTTGACTGCAGACGCCTTAACCGAGTCACCAAACGCGACGTTTACCCCCTGCCACGGATCGATGACGCTTTCGACCGTCTGCGTCATGCTGAGTTCTTTACTTCGTTAGACCTAAAGTCAGGGTACTGGCGAATCGAAGTGGACGAGCGTTACCGTGAAAAAACCGCCTTCATGACTCCCGACGGGCTATACGAATTTAAAGTCCCGCCTTTCGGTCTCTGTTCCGCTCCTGCGACGTTTCAGCGAATTATGGACATTGCACTCGTCGGGCTAAAGTGGCAGACGTGTCTAGTGTACCTAGACGACGTTGTTGTGTTTTCCAGCACGTTCGATGAACATCTCACCCGGCTACGAAATGTCCTTACCGCAATACGCAAGGCAAACCTCACCATCAAGCCTGAAAATGTTACTTTGGCTTCCAGGAACTCAAGTTTTTAGGCCACGTGGTCACCTCCCAAGGAGTACGACCAGACCCAGAAAAGCTTGCTGCCGTTGCCGAGTTTCCTCACCCTAAAGACAAAAAGGCTGTTCAGCGGTTCCTAGGCCTCTGCGCTCACTACCGTCGTTTCGTTGAAGGCTTCTCGAGGATTGCTGAACCTCTCACGAGACTGACGCGACAAGATCTGCCCTTTGCGTGGTCGGAAGACCAAGACCAGGCCTTCACCGAATTGCGCAAACGCCTTCAATCCGCTCCAGTGCTGGCGCATTTTGATGACACCGTGGCAACTGAAATTCACACAGATGCAAGCAACGTAGGACTCGGGGCTATTCTGGTTCAATGGCAAGACGGCGCAGAACGTGTAATTGCGTACGCGAGCCGTAGTCTTACAAAAGCAGAAGCTAATTATTCAACCACCGAAAAAGAATGTTTAGCAGTCGTGTGTGCCATCAGCAAGTTCCGACCTTACTTATACGGCCGGCCATTTCGAGCGATCAGTGACTACCATTCGCTCTGCTGGCTTGCCAATCTACGAGACCCGTCAGGCCGCCTAGCTCGTTGGAGCCTCCGCCTCCAGGAATACGACATGACTGTTGTCTACAGATCGGGCCGTAAGCATAGCGACGCTGACAGCTTGTCACGTTTTCCTATTCCCTTGACATCCTCCGACTTGGAGCTAGATTTGCCGTTTCTTGGTGCCGTCGACGTGGTGCGCAATGCTGACTACCAACGTGCAGACTCTGAACTGCTTCCAGTCATCCGATATCTCGAGGGAGCTGACGTTGTTGCCCCAAGCCAACTTTCACGAGGATTGACATCGTACTGCCTGCGGACGATGTCCTCTACAAGAAAAGTTTCGAGAACAGCCAAGAAACGTTCCTTCTCGTCGTTCGGACGGCGCTGCACGAGGAAGTTTTACAGGCGTGTCACGACGATCCCTGTGCCGGCCACTTAGGCTTCGCGAGGACATTAGTGCGCATACGGCAGACATTCTATTGGCCACACCTATTTTCGTCGGTTCAGCGCTATGTGCGAACGTGCCGTGAATGTCAGAGGCGTAAAGTCCCACCCGTCAAGCCTGCCGGCCTCCTTCAGCCTGTGCATGCGCCTCCGGTGCCGTTCCAGCAAGTGGGAATGGACCTTCTGGGTCCGTTCCCCACGTCTTCTTTGCAAAACAAGTCGATAATCGTGGCAACCGATTATTTAACTCGCTATGCGGAGACAAAATCTGTGCCGCGGGGAACTGCTGCTGAAGTCGCCAGCTCCTTCGTCCAGAACATCGTGCTTCGTCACGGTGCACCCGCTGTGCTCATTACTGATCGTGGTGCAGCGTTTACAGCGGAGTTGTTGCAACAAGTCATCACGCTGACGCAGACCAACCACCGAAGGAGCAAAGCCTATCATCCGCAGACTAACGGATTAACAGAGCGTCTGAACAGAACATTGACCGACATGCTATCCATGTACATTGATGTGGAACACAAGACATCGGATGAAATTTTGCCATACGTGACATTTGCTTACAATACCGCCGTGCAGGAGACCACGGAGTTTACACCATTCGAGCTCGTTTACGGACATCGCGTTACAACCCCCTTAGACGCCATGCTCCCGGTAGACCACGGAACCACAAGGAATGACACCACTGAGGAGTTCGTCGAGAAAGCAAAGGAAGCTCGCCAGCTTGCTCGGAATCGCATCCGCACCCAGCAGAATACCGACGCCTGCCGTTACAACCGGACCCGACGGAACGTCCAGTACTCACCAGGCGAGCGCGTGTGGGTGTGGCTACCTATCCGACACTGTGGGGTCGTGTATCATTGCGCGCAAAACGACATGGACAAAAGAGGGAACACGTATAACACACACGAAGCGCAAACTATCAACAGATTTATTGCGAGAAGACGTGACCTTTTTATACCTTGCCACAGGCAGTACAGCGCATGACACCAAGGGCGGAACCACACCGACACAAAAAATCAACACGCGCGTGACGTGCTATTCAAATACGCTATTTCCTTAGCTGATAGGGTGATAGATGCCATGCTAATACATTTATCTTTTAAAGTTGTGATGCAGTGGGCCTCAATAATGAGTCGTGTCATCTCATTGTTCGACTTTTCAATGATCATGCACTCTTTGAACATTGGTCTACAGCCGCATTCATCACAATGAAGTGCCAGCCACCCTCCCGTCTTGTTATTTACGTTGTTAGCATGCTCGCGGAGCCGGTCGTTGATGCAACGGCCCGTTTGTCCGACATAAAAACGCTTACATGATAAAGGTATCTTATATACTACGCCGACACTGCATTTCACCCATTCGTTTTGGTGATTCTTGCCACATGCTTTCTTTTCTTTCTTGTTCGGGTTAGTAATTTTGCAAATTTTTCCAAGCTTATTCGGCGCGGAAAACACGACTCGAACGTTAGCTTTTTGGCCGATCTTCATACACGGTCTTAATGGAAAACCAACAAGCCCAAGTGAAAACCCTACGACACCGTGGGCTCTCGGAGAAATTGCTGCGCCGCTATTTCGGCCCCTACGAAGTTGTACGCCGCCTCAGTGATGTGAACTATGAGGTGGTGCCTCAAAGCTTTGATCCTAGTTCGAACCGACGCCGTCCCCGTGCTGAAGGCGTCCACGTAATACGGATGAAACCGTACTACGCACGCGAGGGATAAGCAACCCTCACAAACCGCTTCAGCATTGTATACATTCCTGTATGTTTTTTTTTCTTTCCATGTTGGCACTCTTGCCCATATTGCTCGCCCCCTGCCCTTGAAGCGAGCGGGTCGGTCGCCTTTGAGAGGGGAGCAATGACGCGAAATAAGTTGGCACGTGGTGACACTGGCCCCTTGAGGTGAGAACGACGAAGTTCGTGGATACGCGCGCGCTCTCCAAGGTCCAGCCATTATTAAAGGCTGACGTGTTTTATTGCGATAGCAATTCTTCACTTCTACCGGATTTCTACCGTCGGCGTCGTCGTCGTCGTCGCCGTGAGGTTCCGTATAGATTTCAACGGCGATAAAATCGTGGCCGCGCGCCGTATGCGCGAGTGAAAGCGCGCGGGGGACGCGCGCTATCACCGTGCGCTATCGCGGAGAGCGAACGCTCGGCGGAAAACAAACGAGACCGTCGCGCGCTAGACCGTGGGGGTATGGGAGTGAGTGAGGGAGGGAGGGAGGCGGGGCGGCGCTGTGCTTCGGCACCAAAGGCGCATCTTGCCACTCAATCTCCCACGCGAAAGCAACAAGGCGGGAAGAGGGGGGGGGGGGCAGCTTCTCCTCTGCCCATCTAAGAAAACTTCTCCTTTGCGCTTTGCCCGGGGATGCCGGTCGTCTGCACCGTCTCTTATCTCCACACGGCTCTGACCTTTGTATGCGCTGTGCATTCGCCGCTCAGTTTCCGTTGAAGCGATAGACCGCGCGAACCTGCGCTTGCTGCCAGCGTTTTGACAGTCGTTGGCTGCCGTCATTCAGTGTGTTCTATTCATGTTTGCTTGTGCGCGCTGACACCACGATTGCTCATTCAGTTAGTAAGCCAATGTGTCCAAGTTTATGCAGCCGATAAAACTACTATCCCTACTCCGAATAGCTCTCCACTAATTTGCTATCGCAATCGATGCTTCGCCTTTCGGGCGAAACTGCGACATTTTTTACCTATCTGTTGCTGGTCAACTATTCTAGCTATACTAGCTGGGTGACAATATTTAGGTCTCCACCAAGAATTAGTTTCGCGTTTTTCGAATTAGCATAATTTAGAAGCTTTTCAAGGTATTCAATGAAATGTTGAATTTGTGCCTTCGGTGGCCGATACATGACAGTGAAAATATATTCGCGGCATAATAATGTCAAACATTCTAAGTCCTCGGATATAATAGAAAACTCGGTATCTATTTCACATTGCAGCTCACGTTTCACGAGAATTTCTAAACCGCCACCTTGCTTATGTTGCCTATTAAGAAAGAAGCTTTGATAACTTGTGCGGTTGAAAATTTCAGTATATGCAGAACACCATCATCATCATCATCAGCCTATATTTTATGTCCACCGCAGGACGAAGGCCTCTCCCTACGATCTCCAATTACCCCTGTCTTGCGCTAGCGTATTCCAGCTTGCGCCTGCAAATTTCCTAACTTCATCATCCCATGATGATATATGTTGTTTTGTGGCGCAAGGGCCAGCTATGGCCAAAGAGCGCCAAGACGTGGTGTACTGAGTGAGCAATGGTATGATCAGTGACAGTGGATAGGTGTAGGGTGGCTCTAAAGGGGCCTAAAATCCTGCGCACTAAAGGTGCGTAAAAGACAAAATACTAAGATCATGACAATGACGTGATAGAGGCGCAATGAATATAATATAGTATAAAAAAGTTGCAAGGGATACAAGGCACTACTGCCTCACAGGGACCCTTAGAAGCAAGGGCCTGGAGGAGAGTGCATTTCAAATATGCTGTCGCAGCGGCGTCCTCTGAAAGAGGATGCCACTACGAATCTCTCGGGCGAAAAACTTGCAAAATGTCGAGGTCGTTTAAAAAGGCTAAAACCCATCTGGTTTTCTGCCGACCTCGACTGCGCTTCCCATCTCTTGGTATCCATTCTGTAACCCTAATGGTCCACCGGGTATCCATCCTACGCATTACATGGCCTGCCCAGCTCCATTTCTTCCGCTTAATGTCAACTAGAATATCGGCTATCCCCGTTTGTTCTCTGATTTACGCCGCTCTCTTCCTGTCTCTTAACGTTAGTCCTAAGATTTTTCGTTCCATCGCCAACACCATGTCGCTGTAAACATTATCACGTCAAAATCGAAAACAAATTCATCTAAGATAACTGAGAGTTCGTCCTCCTTGTTTCTTAGGGACCGCAGATTCAAGTGAAAACATGTGAAAGGGTTTTTAGGAAGGTGAAATGCATTGTTAACGTACTCTGGGGACACAGCCATTGCAAAAGCACTGAGTAACAAAAAATATGTGCAGTCAGCGCAAACTAGTTAATCCTGTCTAGATCACGCTCACTGCGAATGTGCACAATCGGTGACGTTTCATCTTTCCTGGCCAAAATCTTGCCGCTGCTTGACCAACCAAATCGCCAGTTTTTCACTCTCTTTTGCGCAAGCGCCATGCCGAGAAGATGCTTCAGCGTTGGGCAAAGGTGCTCGCCTTTGAGAGGGGAAAAACCCAGGGGAAAAACCCAGTTCCTGAGTTGACCGGCGTGACTCTTTTTGCTTTTTTTAGGATTGAATCACGCTTGGTACGGCTCTAAAACTGCACGATTATGTTTGGGGTAACTTCAGCATTCCTTGTAGGCACACGATGGCACACTTCAATGTCAGTTTCCATGATAGCAACTTCACTCAGGACCACACCGATTTTGTGAACCTTAGGAAGGCTTTCACCTTCAGTCAAGGGTACACATTTTATCTCGAGATTGCGGTTTCTTGAGTACTGCTCAGACACAGTAACACGGTTCCCGAGTTGAGCAACTTGCTTTGATAGCGTTGAGCAATCGCTTGCAAGTTTCATGTTAATTGCCTTGAGCGCCTTGTTTTATTTCGCGATTTCATTACATTCATGCTTGACCTTTTCGAGTTCGGCATGACAGAAGTCAAGACTTGCCTTCAGCTCCCTAAGTTCTTTTCTGACTTCGCGTTCCAATTTAGATTTAAAATCTGACATTTCCTTCCTAATCTCCTCGCGAAATTTGGCGGAATCAGCCATAACATGCACAATACAAGAGTTCAAGCACTGGTATCGGCAGCTTCTAAGGAAGAAATCACAGTATTTTCTGTATTAATGGTGGAAAATAATTCTAACCTGCAAATATTCAAAGTAGCTTCAGAAGGTTGTCGGGCTGCCCTCGCTGCTTACAAGTGGTTGCAGATCAAAGATGCAGGTTGTCTCCTCGCAAAGAGCAGCCAGAAGAGACTACTACGACGGGCAGCGGGGCGAGGCAGACACTTTTCATTGAGCGACAACACGCAGAAAGTAGCAACGCACGCGACACTCCGAAGAGGTCGTCCAAGTCCCGCAGCGACCACCGTCACAATTGCCAGCGTGTGTTGTCGCCTCACAAAGAGCAGCCAGAGCAGCGCAAAGAGCAGCCAGCTACGACGGGCAGCGGGGCGAGGCAAACACTATTGCGTTGAGCGAAAACACGCAGCAAGTAGCAACGCACGCGCACTAGCGTTGACCCCGGGTTGCGGCGTGCTTGGGTAGTCTTGCCGAAACAATGGGGATAGAGTGTTCACAGGACGACACTCCGAAGAGGTCGTCCAAGTCCCTCAGCGACCGCCGTCGCAATTGCCAGCGTGTGTTGTCGCCTCTGAAAGAGTAGCCAGAAGAGAATACTACGTCGGGCAGCAGGGCGAGGCAGACACTTTTGCGTTGAGCGACATCACGCAGCAAGTAGCAACGCACGCGCACTAGCGGTGACCGCGGGTTGCGGCGTGATGGGAAGTCTTGCCGAAACAATGGGGATAGAGTTCTGACAGGACGACACTCCGAAGAGGTCGTCCAAGTCCCTCAGCGACCACCGTCGCAATTGCCAGCGTGTGTTGTCGCCTCTCAAAGAGTAGCCAGAAGAGAATACTACGTCGGGCAGCAGGGCGAGGCAGACACTTTTGCGTTGAGCGACATCACGCAGCAAGTAGCAACGCACGCGCACTAGCGGTGACCGCGGGTTGCGGCGTGATGGGAAGTCTTGCCGAAACAATGGGGATAGAGTTCTGACAGGACGACACTCCGAAGAGGTCGTCCAAGTCCCTCAGCGACCACCGTCGCAATTTCCAGCGTGTGTTGTGGCCTCTCAAAGAGTAGCCAGAAGAGAATACTACGTCGGGCAGCAGGGCGAGGCAGACACTTTTGCGTTGAGCGACATCACGCAGCAAGTACCAACGCACGCGCACTAGCGGTGACCGCGGGTTGCGGCGTGATGGGAAGTCTTGCCGAAACAATGGGGATAGAGTTCTGACAGGACGACACTCCGAAGAGGTCGTCCAAGTCCCTCAGCGACCACCGTCGCAATTGCCAGCGTGTGTTGTCGCCTCTCAAAGAGTAGCCAGAAGAGAATACTACGTCGGGCAGCAGTACGAGGCAGACACTTTTGCGTTGAGCGACATCACGCAGCAAGTAGCAACGCATAGGGTGCCTCGATGCCAGCGCCGCCGTTCAGGGTGGTGCCAACCTTTGACCGCCCCCGCGCCGCCGCTTTCTCGCTGCGACGCCATATTGTGTCACAGCGAGCCGTTGCGATTGCTTGGTGCCGGTGCTGAGTTCGAGGCACAGTGCGCGCGGATGCTTCGCGGACGCTTCTACTTGCTAGACAGTGTTCAGCCGCATGACTGACATGCTATCAAGTGCATCGTGTCGACATGACGGGCTGTTGTGTTCCCAAGTGCGCCGGATCGACGCGTAAAGGACTGCGTTGTTTTCGCTTCCCCCGGGACCCAGAGCGACGGAAGAGATGGGAAGCCCAAGTAAAGCGCGATCACTGGAAGGCAACGGATAACTCCTGCATTTGCGAGGTAAGTGTCAAGAATGTTGAGACTACCGCACCGTGTTTTTCTTTTAATTAAGAAAGTATTCTCTGATCCTCGCTCACGTACCTACGTTCGCTCACGAACTAAGTAAGCACTGCACCGATGCTGTCTGAGTAGCGTATGGTTTGCGAGCGCGCGTCCCATAGGCTTTTTTCGTTTTGAAGGGCGCAGTCTGTACCCTTATTTTAAGGACTGACGAAGATGCTTAGCCGCGAAATAGTCTTCATTAGCTACGAATCGTCACGTAAGCCACCTATTTTCCTTTTTCACGGGAAGCACACATCGTGTGTGTCTCTTGTTTCTTTTTTTTTTTCGGTACTGGTTATTTGGGACTAAAGAACGCAGTGCTTCGTCTGGGGAGAGCGGCTGTTTTGTACGTGGTAAGCGAAACATTGTGATTTTCTCTGATTTCTCAGGAGATATCTTGCGGACCTCAGGGTGTTACATTACATAGCTGATTTTTTAGACTTGTACATATTTGTAGCGTGGTGATCGTAAGCCGATGGTCATTCGTGCTCATTCCCGATCGTAGTGGGTACTGTGACGGTCTTTAAATGCCTGTGCACGGTATGCCCAGGTGTAGTAGAGTTAAGGGGCATCATGGGACCAAAATGTTTCGGCGCTTTCTGGCATGGTGTCTGTTGTAGCCTGTGCATTTCTTCGAAACGTGTGAAGCGAGGTAATACAGCATTACTTCTGTGTAAATTTATTTTTAAGCACTGTAATGGGTTCTCTGTATTTACAAGGCAACTTTTCATATCAATAATCACTTTTGTTGTTTTACCTGTACTTAGAAACACTTTGAAGAGGACCAGTACGAGGGAAATCGACAGGATGGGCGCCGTCTGTTAAAGTCAACAGCCCTACATCATCATGGACTATATTTTCGAAGTGAAAAACATTGCTAATCTGTATTTGACTGTCTTAGTTTCATTTACGGTTTTTGTACGTGATATGTATGCAGTGTTGTTTATTTTTTTCAATGTAGTTATCAGTGTTCTAATGGTTATTTATTAAATGTGCTGTACTGGCCATCGATGTGTTTGGCTGATGCGACGTATTCGATGGTAGCTGATGTATGTATTCTGGCTGGATATCTTGATTAATATTACCCGCGGTTGCGTTTTCTTGTTTGCATTCTTGTTTTCGATTTATATTGTGTGTAATAAGGTTGATGTACTCACTTGAACGCCCCCCCCCCATGTAATTAATAAATAAAAAAAAACTCTCTCTATCCCGAATTGTGTGTCGAGCCTACCTTGCGAATTTTTTTTATCTTGTCTTTCAACATAACCTTCAGGCGATACACAGTACATATAATTTTTCATGTACATATCTCTTTCATGATTGGTTGTACTAGACATTATAAGTAAATGTATTTTGTGCATCGTTTGATTTCTTGTGTGTACTACGCAAGATTGACACAGACAAGTTACGTTACATTTTTCTCTACAGCACTAACTAAACTTTATTTTCACATCGCAGTTATTTTTACACCAGCTTAATCCTGTCAGCACACAGTTTTGTGGGCAAAAAAAGCAAAAATTGCGCGTAGATATCGTCAAATAATTGCAACGAACGCGAATAGCACGCGCAACGCAAGGGAAACTAACCGCCGTGCGTGAGTTGCTGGCTACGGTAAAGGAGGCGTGACGTGTTAACCAAAATACAACAGCGAAAAAGAAAAACTTCCACACACAGGGGGTCGCAAACCTTACATACCAAGCATCGAAGCGCAAAAAAAAAATAGTGCGTATTTTAAACATACACACGGCATATTAAATGTGATTGAATTAGGCAACTTGGGGCATGTTCCCGGCGCCATACATTTACGTCTTCGACCTTCGACGAGTTAACGGCTATTGGTTATAAAAATATGCAGATGGGACACCGATAAAAAAATCCTCATCAAGGCAAAGCACTTGGAAGCGCGCCGCGAGTAACACTTTATGAACGCAAGCGTAGCTGTCTCAGCTCGTGTGACACAATATGGCGGCGCCAGCGGGGTTGTCTCCACCCTGGACGGCGGCGCTGGGCATCGAGGCACCCTAGCAACGCACGCGCACTAGCGGTGACCGCGGGTTGCGGCGTGATGGGAAGTCTTGCCGAAACAATGGGGATAGAGTTCTGACAGGACGACACTCCGAAGAGGTCGTCTAAGTCCCTCAGCAACCGCCGTCGCAATTGCCAGCGTGTGTTGTCGCCTCTCAAAGAGTAGCCAGAAGAGAATACTACGTCGGGCAGCAGGGCGAGGCAGACACTTTTGCGTTGAGCGACATCACGCAGCAAGTAGCAACGCACGCGCACTAGCGGTGACCGCGGGTTGCGGCGTGATGGGAAGTCTTGCTGAAACAATGGGGATAGAGTTCTGACAGGACGACACTCCGAAGAGGTCGTCCAAGTCCCTCAGCAACCGCCGTCGCAATTGCCAGCGTGTGTTGTCGCCTCTCAAAGAGTAGCCACAAGAGAATACTACGTCGGGCAGCAGGGCGAGGCAGACACTTTTGCGTTGAGCGACATCACGCAGCAAGTAGCAACGCACGCGCACTAGCGGTGACCGCGGGTTGCGGCGTGATGGGAAGTCTTGCCGAAACAATGGGGATAGAGTTATGACAGGACGACACTCCGAAGAGGTCGTCCAAGTCCCGCAGCAACCGCCGTCGCAATTGCCAGCGTGTGTTGTCGCCTCTCAAAGAGTAGCCAGAAGAGAATACTACGTCGGGCAGCAGGGCGAGGCAGACACTTTTGCGTTGAGCGACATCACGCAGCAAGTAGCAACGCACGCGCACTAGCGGTGACCGCGGGTTGCGGCGTGATGGGAAGTCTTGCCGAAACAATGGGGATAGAGTTCTGACAGGATGACACTCCGAAGAGGTCGTCCAAGTCCCGCAGCAACCGCCGTCGCAATTGCCAGCGTGTGTTGTCGCCTCTCAAAGAGTAGCCAGAAGAGAATACTACGTCGGGCAGCAGTGCGAGGCAGACACTTTTGCGTTGAGCGACATCACGCAGCAAGTAGCAACGCACGCGCACTAGCGGTGACCGCAGGTTGCGGCGTGATGGGAAGTCTTGCCGAAACAATGGGGATAGAGTTCTGACAGGACGACACTCCGAAGAGGTCGTCCAAGTCCCGCAGCAACCGCCGTCGCAATTGCCAGCGTGTGTTGTCGCCTCTCAAAGAGTAGCCAGAAGAGAATACTACGTCGGGCAGCAGGGCGAGGCAGACACTTTTGCGTTGAGCGACATCACGCAGCAAGTAGCAACGCACGCGCACTAGCGGTGACCGCAGGTTGCGGCGTGATGGGAAGTCTTGCCGAAACAATGGGGATAGAGTTCTGACAGGACGACACTCCGAAGAGGTCGTCCAAGTCCCGCAGCAACCGCCGTCGCAATTGCCAGCGTGTGTTGTCGCCTCTCAAAGAGTAGCCAGAAGAGAATACTACGTCGGGCAGCAGGGCGAGGCAGACACTTTTGCGTTGAGCGACATCACGCAGCAAGTAGCAACGCACGCGCACTAGCGATGACCGCGGGTTGCGGGGTGATGGGAAGTCTTGCCGAAACAATGGGGATAGAGTTATGACAGGACGACACTCCGAAGAGGTCGTCCAAGCCTTGACGACACGCGTGATGTGATGATTTTATTCCCTACCCGGTGCAGAAACCGTGTTTTTCTGGCCTTCTGCGCTGAACCTGTGCTATATATTGCTTTGACAGCAATAAACCAGTGGTTGTTAGTTCAGCGCCTTGTCTGTCTACTCACTTCGTCCCGTCCAAGCGCTGTTTGTTCCCTTACCAATGATGTACCAACCAGCCCAGACCAGCACACTTCTTCAAATGATTGAGGATCTTAACTGAGAAAGTGTATAAGGAGGCTTGAAGATTAATATTCAACAAAGGAAATGTTCAATAGTCTAGCAAGGGAATAAAAATACCCGATTACCAGTCAGCTTCTAGAGTCTGCAAAGGAGTACGTTTATCTAGGTCACTTTCTCACAGGGGACCCTCATCATGAGAAGGAAATTTATAGAAGAATAAAATTGGGCTGGAGTGCATACGGCAGGCATTGCCAAATCCTGCCCGGGAGTTTACCACTGTTGTTGAAAATAAAAGTGCACAATCATTGCATTCTACCGGGGCTAATATATGGGGCAGAAACTTGGAGGTTAACAAAGAAGCTCGAGAACAAGTTAATGACCGCACAAAGAGCGATGGAACGAAAAAATGTCACAGTTTCGCCCTAAGGGCGAAGCAATGAATGCGATAGCAACACAGCAATGTCATACGAAGTAAGGTGAGCGGCTTTGGTATCAATATGAATATATATATAATATAAACATGAGCTGATTAAGTAAGCAGCTGTACTGCGGCGTAAGTAGACCGACATGAAGAGAGACTCGATGGCCACGAGAAGGCGCGTGTGAAACGGTGGTGTTGATGAGAAGCGATTCCCGTGGGCAGCGCGTGCGAAGGGATACACCTGTAGCGCTGCACTGCCGATCCGGGCAGCATTGCATGTGTAGCGTGCGTTGGAAAATGTGGCCCGACTATTACTAACTGAATGAACAAGCGTGGTGTGAGCGCGCACAAACAAACACGAATAGATCACACTGAATGACTGCAGACAACGACTGTCAAAACGCTGGCAGCAAGCATACGCCGCAGCGGGCGAAGGTACGTGCGGTCTATCGCTTCAACGGAAACTGAGCGGCGAATGCATGGCGCATAAAGGTCAGAGCCGTGTGGAGATAAGAGACGGTGCGGACGAGCGACGAGCGCGGTTGTTGGCAGAGTAGAAGTGCGCCCCCCCCCCCCCGCTCCCTCCGGTGCTGGCTTCCTGCTTCCTTGCTTGCGCGTGGGAGATTGAGTGCGTTCCCTCTCCGTGATGGCGCGCGTCCCCGCACGCTTCCGCTCGGGCATACGGCGCGCGGCGAAGATTTTATCTATAGGGAACCTCACGGCGACGGCGACGACGACGGCGACGCCGATGGCAGAAATCCGGTTGAAGTGTCCATATAGTTGCTATCGCAATAAAATGGTAGGCGTAACGTTAAGAGACAGAAAGAGAGTGGTGTGGATCCGAGAACAAACGGGGACAGCCGATATTCTAGTTGACATTAAGCGGGAAAAATGGAGCTGGGCAGGCCATGTAATGCGTAGGATGGATAACCGGTGAAGCATTCGAGTTACAGAATGGATACCAAGAGAAGGGAAGCGCAGTCGAGGACAGCGGAAAACTAGTTGGGGTGATTGAACTTAGGAAATTTGCAGGCGCAAGTTGGAATAATGGAATCAGCTAGCGCAAGACAGGGTAATTAGAGACCGCAGGGAGATGCCTTCGTCCTGCAGTGGACAGATATAGGCTGATGATTAGGATGACTGATTGGTTATCGACTGGCTATCGCAAGGTATTGGCCACGCAAGTTATTGACTTGGTAGTGCTTAGCTAAGCTAAGCACTACCAAGTCATCCCTAGTATTTTCCGGAATTTATTGATTATTGATCGCTTATCGATTAGCCATTGATTGGCTATCGATTGGCTATCGCAAGGTGAAGCGAGGCACAGCTGCGGGCAGTGACGCCATCGTTAATCTGCAAACATATAATAATAATAATAATAATAATAATAACCAATTAAATAGTAATAAACATATCAGTATTATTACTAATATTATTGTTACCTAGCCTAACAGCCACACTGACCAGGGTCGATGAGATGAAAGGTCTTGCTCTGAACTTCGACAAAACGCTAAGCTTCTCTTCGCACGCTAAATTGCCAAACAACCTGCCCTTCGCGCTCTTTGGTATTGTTGTCGTACATCGCGTGACTTCCACTCCCATGATGCCTCTCTGAAATTTTGTTCTAATGCGTGCTTTCCACTGCTAAAGTATTGCGTCTGTAGTTTGGGGTAGAACGTGCAAATGGAAATCTGACCTCATATAACGCGTCGAAAAGAAATTTACATTAATTTTCAAGCCCCACTTTTGCGTTCTGGCCACCTCTCAAATGTTCCTCGACTCACAACTCTAAAATCAAGACGTAATAAAATCACACCCTTTGTTCCTGAGTAAGGTGGTCCAATGCCCAAAGCTTACCAGTCATGTGCTACGTTCACTGCCGCAAAAGTACAACAGGCAACATTCGCCATTTGCTACCGGGCCCTGTTGCATTATGTCCTACGTCTCGACTCGAAAAAAAATATGTAATACGTATTCTGGTTGTATTGACATATTTCATAGTTCATATCCGGTGTTCGGTATAAATGTAGATAACCATTTTTATGACTATTAGCCTTTTACGGCCGACTCTCGCTTTCTGTATCCCTATTTGTTTTTTGCTATTCGTATTGTGTTGTCTACCACATATGTCTTCTCTGACATTTTGTATCGCGTATTACTTTTTAAGTTCACCATTACGAAGGCTCCGTAGCTATTCCTGGACACTTGTTTGATCGATTGATGTGGTATTAATGATTACATGCGTGTATCACGGAGAGGCCGCGCGAACCTTGACTACGTTCCTGCTCTCTGCACAAAAAGCAGTGGTAACAGACGACAAACAACAATAAGCAAACACGGCGTTCAATGCTGAGGCTACATCTGTTAGAATGCGTCAATTAACTAATAGCGAATAAGTGCAAAAAATATCCACAGTGGTTACTGTCAATTTGCATCACATGGTGTTATCAACATATAAGAAAGAAACATTTGGCGACAGGTTTCAGTTACGATGTGATGGCAGAGCCTCAGTGAATCATTTGTTAAGAGGAATTTTTCAAGTTATGACAATAGTAATTCGATGACAGTTTATGTCGGAAGTGACGACTTTAGTATAGGTGGTGATTATTATGTAACTCTCTGACCAGCCATAATTAGACCTTAGGAATTGAATTCATTCAACTGCAATAGGCCCGGGAACCCCAGGGCGCATCGCACTCACCGGTCTTCCAGGTATCCGCCCATCATGTCGTGACAGAACATGGTTCTCGGTGCCTGCGGACCACCTCGCTTCACTTCACGAAGGCGTTCCACGGAGACGAACGGCCTGTACTTGAACGCAAGCAGTTCTTGGAGCGTGTGGAGAGGCTGCACCTCCCGTTCAGCCATCGTGGATCTTCACGGGTTCCGCAGAACTCGCAAAACTCGACCCACTGCGTCCCTCCCAGAGGTCCCTTGCCTGGGGCGCGAACTGGGCACCACCTCGCAAATCGGGCTGCGTCTTACAGTCGCCTGACCATCGTGCTGATTGGGGCCTGTTGTGGCTTCTTGAGTCTCGCAGTCACTCACGCGCGGCCACGACGACGAGCACGATTATTGCGTCACTAGGGCTGCAGTCGATCATCACTGTCGAAATTATTCTTCGTGGGCGGTGATCTTCTTGCAGGAATTGGCGGAACAGTGGTGCACTGGGAACCTCGTGGCCTCGTCTTTTTCGACTCTTGTTCTACGAAAGTACGAAGGGAACGAGACTGATGATGACGCCTTCTTTACTGGCACAAACCCACTGTGGGGGATAGGCCTCGAACCGGCTGGTGAATATGGTAAAAAAACAAGAAAAATAAAAATATTATTTAAAGATTCAAAGAAACCAATAATAAATTAGATAAATTACGGTGTATAAGTAAGTCAGCTTTGCATAAACAGGGAGAGTAGCATGAACTTAATATTAAAAATACTTGAAGTAAAGGGTCGATGTAAAGGATAAGCAAGTTAAATTTTAAAAATACCCTAAATAATACCGCTGAATTTGTATTTTTCTATTTGAAATTTCCTATTTGATAATTTATTGAAGAAATAAATAATGGAAAACGAGAAATAATAATAGGGGAATGTTTTTGTGCCGCAGAGGTAATTATTAATGATTCGGCAAACGTTCCTGTGGCTGTATGCTGATACAGTTGCTCCTAGCGAGAGTAGAACAGTACTGCATAAAGGCAGCCCTAGATTGCGAAGCTGAATTTCCAAACATCGTTTTCGCTGAGCAGAAAACCGCCGGCACGATATCAAAACTTTATCGATGGCTCGGTGTGGAGGAGGTCGTCAGACCACATCGGCGTAAGTGGCGGGATACGGCTACGCTCCCTTGTAAATGATACTTCGAATCGTCAGCTAGGACACCCTTGTCGGTTCCAAGAAAAATTTAGATGCATAAAGTTTTTAATGTGAGGCTTTTCCTCTCTTCAGTCAAAGAAAGCTGCCTATATGTAGCCGCAGTGATATGCGCAGTAGGCGGCAGTACAGATCAACGTTACTATATTACCTCTCTCAGTTTGCAAACTCCGGCGCCGCGGATGTCACCCTTCCCTGTACCGCCGAGTGGGGGCGCGCTCGTGGCCGTTTGACTAACGTTTGACCACATAGAGTTAATATAGTCAGTATATTGGCGCGAGCCAATATACCTGTGTTTGACCGGTTTGACGAAGGTAACGGAAGTGTCGGCCGGTGTCGGCGGTGCCTACGGCTTCTTGGCCACCACGCTGGCGTAGTCAACGCAGGCGTGGTCTTGTGCCGGGTGTTTTCCTTTTTTGTTGCCTTCAACAAATCTAGTAACATTGCGTTCAACTTTGTTGCGCTATAGTGGTCGCAATCCCTGTGAGTCCCAGCGAGATCTATCGACGCAGCTCGTGCGGCGTGTGCTCCCGCTGCACCTTGTGACAAGAATGCACTTTTTCTCCTGATATTTTAATCATCGATTAGAAAGCAAGGAAAAGATATCTGTAGCAAATAAAAAAGCACTTCTTTTGTAACTTTGGCTTTTGAAATGTGATTCCCAGTTGATGGTTGTTGCATTGTTCAAAAAAGTTGTTGCAGTTTCACCTGAAAGGCGAAGCATCAATTGCAATAGCAAACTTGTAGAGAGCTATACGGAGTAATGATATTAGCTTTATCAGCTGTATAAACTTGGACATGCAGCAGCATCGGCAACACGCAGAACTGTTGTCGACGCCATCGGCGTTTTGCCCGCGTTCGCTCAAAATGCGCGCGGCGTTGGTGACTGTTGCCGGAGCCTCTGATATAAATAGGTACTTGGTGCCGCAGCTAAACGTCGCCTCCCTTCCCTCCCCCTCCTGCCCCACGGCCTCTCGCTCGTCTGAAGAAGGCGCGTTTGCTCTACATATATGGTGATTGTAAAGGAGAAAAGAGACGCCTACTGCTGCAGCCCTTAAGCGAGCACGGAGCAGAACGCGCGTTTGTTCTCCGCCGTGCGTTCACTCCCCGTGAAAGACGCGCCCCTCGCGCCCTTTCACTCGCACATACAGCGTTCGGCGCGCGGCGACGATTTCTTCTCCAAATGACGTCATACGGAACCTCACGGCGACAGCGACGGCGACGGCGACGCCGACGGCAGAAATCTGCTTTTGAGTGTCCATATAACTGCTATCGCAATAAAAGTTCACAATCATATTAGCATACGTTAAAGAGAATGAATGCGAAAGCGTGCGCGCTCACGAGAAATTCATTATATTACTTGACATTCTCATTCGAATGCATCGTGAGTTTAATAAATCAAAATAAATTCTGGTGTTTTATATGTTCCAAAACCACGATATGATTATGAGGCACGCCGTAGTGGGGGACTCCGGGTTAATTTTGACCACCTTTAACGTGCAATTACTTGTTCTTTCCCCCCAAAGGTCGTGGGTCCGAGTACCTTAATTAAGTGTGCTCTAATCAACTTCTCCCTAATTAAACCAAAGGTCGTGGGTTCGAGTGTCTTAATTAACTATATCTTGATTAAATGCGCCTTAAGTAACTTTGCCTTAATTAACACCAATGGTTGAGGATTCGACTCCCACCAACGGTCGTGGATCCGCGTGCCGTGATTAATTATATATCCTGCAAGACCGTAGAGGCTTGGGCTAGTCGGTACATACTCGAGAGGGAAACAGCGCGAAAAAACACGACAAGAAGACAAGAAGGGAGACAAACACCAGCGCTGTATATATCCTCCCCGCAGGGGCGTCTGCGTCAGCATGCGTTTGGTGTGTTGCGACACCACAGACCCGAGCACATGAGGGTTGGCCCCTCCCGCGTTTAAAATACGTGGCTTAGCCGTGTCCGGTGAAAAGGGGATCCTGGGGGTTGAGTCAATACCGGGTGTTTGGACCTTTATGACCCTTCGGAGGAGGCAACACACCTCTTTGGCCTCTGCTTCGCGTAGACGGCACCCCCGGACTGACCCACCCGGGGGAAATCGGTAGTTGCCCTTTCCTGTCCTTCACTCCAATCTTCGTCTTTCTCTTTCACTTTCAATCTTTCCTGTCTTCTCTTTATTTTCCTTTTACTTCCGACTTCATGGGCAGCAAGGGTTAACCTTGGGCATTATATCCAGCCTTGGGTATAGGTATTTGGTTATAGTGGGGATGCACCGTTGGCGTGCACAGAACTGAATAGTTTGTCCTGCGTCGTCCCCTAGTTGGGCTCCATGGTGGGTGGCGGCCATCCCTGCCAAATATAGCAATCTTTTCATGGAATACAATTTTCCTTCACTCCCTGATCGCTCCCTCAAGAGGGGGCGCACCGATTAAACCTTCAATTTCTTCATGCAGCCAAAAGAAATCTTGCCAAAGTATCATGTAATTCACAGTCAGCACGAAACCAAGACAGTCCGCACAATAGCTCTATTTGTTGTCTCAAAATCTTTGACAGAATCACTAGGCCCAGGCTACAAAGTAACTAAGATGGGAAGCGGCGACCTTCTTCTTGAAGTTCGTGACAAGACCCAGTACAGCAAATTATAAAAACTCATTGCTTTTGGAGACATTCCTGTGTCAGTGGGGCCACACAGATCACTGAACACTGTCCGCGGTGTCATCTCTGAAGATGACCTAATCGATCTTAGTAAGAGCGAGCTACTCGAGGGGTGGCAAGACCAGAATGTAGTAAAAGTCCAAAGAATAATCATCAGGCGCGATGACAAGCAAATCCCCACAACACATGTAATCATAACCTTTGGAACTAGTAACCTACCAGACTCAATAGAAACTGGATACTGCAAACTCCGTGTACCGCCATACATCCCGAATCCGTGCCGATGCTTCAAGTGTCAGCGGTTCGGGCATGGTTCGCAAAGCTGCCGAGGGCGCACCACCTGTGCAAAATGTGCATCCAATGAGCACTCGTATGATACCTGCGCTTTCACCACCCACTGTGCTAACTGTGACGGAGATCACCCAGCGTACTCCCGTTCGTGTCCATCGTGGAAAAAAGAAAAGCAAATCATCTAACTCAAAATCAAATTTAACCTATCATTCCAAGAGGCACTTAAACGTTTCTCGACGAACAACCAGGCTAATCTGTCCTACACCGATGTGGCGCGCCGGGGGCAACGTCACATCATTGGGCGGCCGCCCAAGTCACACGGAGTGTGACGGCGGTCACGCCATCAGCCCCTCTGGCTGGAGCAGCCAGTGCTGTTCCGCCCCCTGCCAAGGAGGGCCAGCAGACCCGCGGGTCTGCCGGACCCAGGGCCACTGCCTGTGCAGATAGGCCCGAAACCCGCGTAAACGTGCCCGCTCTATCCACCACCTCAGACGAGGTGGTGGATAGTGCCCAAACAAAACACCGGCGTCTCAGACGCCCAAAGAACGACGCAGGTCCCTCGAGCGCGCCGGGAAGAAAGGGAAAACCCCCATCACGGGCCTCGTGATGGAGAGGCCTCGTGAGCTAGCCTAATTTAACTCTTAGACACACAGCACAAAACGCATATAAAATGGACACGCAGATACTACAGTGGAATGTTAGGGGTTTACTCCACAATCTAGATGACATTAAGGAACTCCTACACAAGTACAATCCAAGGGTGCTGTGTTCTCCGGCTGTATGCCATTTACCGAAATGACCGCAACGACGCGCTTGCCTCGTCGGGCGGTGTGGCCATAGTGGTAGATAAAGGTGTTGCTTGCCGGCAAATACAGCTTAAAACGCCCCTAGAAGCAGTTGCTGTACGTGCAGTACTCTTGAATAAGATGGTAACAATTGTTTCACTATACATCTCCCCGAACTACAACCTATCAAAAACAGAATTTCACAGCTTCATCTATGAACTGCCCGAACCTTATATTGTCGTTGGAGATTTTAATGCACACCACACCCTTTGGGGAGATTGCCGCTGTGATGCTAGAGGGCGCTTAGTAGAAAGCTTCCTTCTCTCTACAGGGGCATGCTTACTAAATAAGAAAGAGCCTACATTTTACAGCGTGGCAAACAAAACATATTCATCTATCGATTTAAGCATTGCATCTAGTACACTCGTACCATACCTATAGAGTGGAACGTGATTAGGAATCCATATGGGAGCGACCATTTTCCGATTGTCATAAAATTAACAAAAGCAGATGAGTGTTCTCCACGCGTCCCCCATTAGGAAGTCGAGTCAGCCGACTGGAAGCGCTATAAAGAACTCACGCGCATAAACTGGGAAGACATCTGTACACTTCCTATCGATGATGCAGTGGCGTATTTGACAGCGTTTATTGTTGATGCGGCGTCACTATGTATCCCCGAAACAAATGGATCGCCTTCCAAACGACGTGTTCCCTAGTGGAACGATCAATGCAGGGAAGCGTGAAAGCAACACAATAAGACTTGGAATCACCTCCGCGACTCTCCGACTAGAGAGCACCTTATCAATTTCTAAGAAAATAAAGTCGGAAGGAAGAAGAACCATGCCAAAAGGGAAAGCTGGCAGAGATACATCTCTAGCATAAATTCTTATACAGATGAAAGAAAAGCCTGGACTAGGGTAAACAAGATAAAATGCCGTGAAACTCATCCTCTACCATTAGTGAATACCCAAGGAGACACTCTTGAGACCCAAGCTGACTATCTAGGGGAACATTTTGAGTACATTTCTAGTTCATCCGATTACTCAGATACATTCCTGAGTTCCTACTAGAGAGCACCTTATCAGTCGGAACCAGCAACAAATGGAGGGACTGCCTCTGGATCGGAAAGGAAAAAGAAGTGAATCTTACAACCGTCCTTTTAACTAGCTCCAGTTTATCATCCTCATCTTGGGCTGTCGTTGATGACGCCACAAGTAGTGATCACCGTCCTATAGTGATGGATACTGTCTGCCCCTTAATTTCTTTAGATAATGAAGTACATGTATTTGTGGACTATTCAAAATTTAAGGAAACGTTACAGTACACGTTAGCATCTTTGATAGGTATGGAGAGAGATACTAAAGCTATACGCCTTTGCGCGGTTTTGAAGGGTACCCTAAAGAAATCTGAGTTTGCAGTATCAAAAGCAAAATGTAGTTCTGGCTGTCCCTGGTGGAACTCTGACTGTGCACGAGATTATAGACGCCGAAAGGCTGCGTAGAAGAAACTTCTTCTTAACCGATGCCCTACAAATTGGAGTAACTATACGTATGCTGCAGCTATGTTTAAATGAACAGTATCTTTAGCAAAAAGTAATTATGATGAAAACCGATATAATTTTCAGTCGAAGAGTGGCAATAAAAAAGCGCTTTTTAGGTTTCTTCGGTTTCGCAAGGCTATACCAACGCCAAGAAATATTGATTCAGTAATCCTATCGCCTAAAGAATTATCAGAATCATTGGAAAAAATTGCCAGAGGACTAGAAAACCGTTTTACAGCTCAGCTATAATTGAAGTTTGTCAAGATTGCATCCGAGGACAGTTTTATAAATGTGACGATTGAAGAGCTTTCGCACGTTGTGAGACTGCTACCTGCCTCAGCTCAAGGTCCAGATGGCATAACAACGAGCCTGCTAAAATTATTATTCGACGTATGTCCACAGGACCTACTTAATATCATCAACTACTCCCTAAAGAACAGTTGGATTCCTCCAGATTGGAGGCTTGCTAAAATTCTCCCCCTACTTAAGAAACAAGGTGCGGGATTGCATATGGGCAACATAAGGCCCATTGCATTAACATCTAACATTATGAAACTAATAGAAAGAGTGTTGTACATCCGTATAATGAGGTTTTTAACTACTAACACATTACTGAGCTCATGTCAGATCGGATTTAGACCGGGATTCTCGATTTGGTGCGCGCACTTTGATTTTGAGGGACGTATTAAGCTTGCTCGTCACAGGCGACAGTTTGCAGTGCTAGTGGCTCTTGATACAGCTAAGGCATACGACAGTGTAGAGCATATCGTTCTCCTCAATATCCTAAAGAACATGAATTTTCCTCCATATATAACAAATTGTACTTATGAATTCCTAAGATGTAGAAAATTCTATTGCTCACCAGGCGGTGTTTCGACGTCAAAATATAATCAGTCCAGGGGAGTTCCACAGGGTTCCGTTCTTTCTCCCATTTTGTTTAATATTCTAATGAGCTCAATTCCACTGTGTGATGATGTACAAGTGTATGTTTACGCAGATGACGTTGCATTCTTTGCGTCAGCGAGTGACATTCACTCTCTGCAAAGAATATTACAATCATATCTAGCAATACTTGAAGATTGGCTTGACGATATTCGTATGACATTAAATGTTAGCAAGAGTGCCTTGCTTGTATTTCCCTTAAATATAACGGTTAATGTCTCCCTTCAATATCGTCAAGAAGTGATCCCTCAGCGCGACTTTATTAAGTATCTAGGCATTATATACGATCAAAAACTTAGTTGGCGCAACCACATCGAACATGTTACGTCTAAGGCAGTGCGCGCTGTTGGCATGATTCGAAAACTCGGTCACCGCCGCTCTGGCCTACGCAGAGACACTCTCATTATGATTTATTGTATGTATGTTCGACCCATATTGGAATTTGGGTGTGTTTTATTCTCTGGTGGTCCAGCATACAAGATCACCCCCCTCATTCTTCTAGAGCAAGAGGCTCTCCGGATTTGTCTTGGATTGCCAAAATTTGTTGCTAATAATGTATTATATCAAGAATCCCGATTACCCACACTCGTTATCAGATTCCGCATTCTTACAGTAAAAGCCTACTTAAACAATTACGCATCTTCATTGAGACGATCGCAGTATGTATTTATTACGGAAAGATCTGCCTTCTTTGAAGAAACATGGTCCCGTCTATAGAATCCGCAGGTTCTTTTTGTGCAAACTGAACTAGAACCATTAAAAGTTCAGATACGCGAGATCATTCCCCTCAAAAAACCCGTAAATGCTATTAGAATTGAATTTGATGACATATTTCCTTCCAATGCTAAACTCCTGCCAACTAAATATCTAAGCGGATTACTGCGAAATCATTTAGCGCAAATGAAAATCAATACTATAATAGCGACGGATGCATCAGTGTGTGACGAGAAAGCGGGTATAGGTATTTTTTCTGAGGCGCTATCCTGGTCTTATTCAATGCGACTGCCTGATTTTACACCTATATTTCTGGCAGAATTATTAGCAATAATATTAGCTCTTCGTAAACTTCCTGGAAATTCTTCGACAGCTGTAATAGTAACTGATTCGTTGTCAGTTTGCACAGCACTCACCTCATCCTCAGACAATACAGTTTTGAACCATCTAGAAAGATTAATCCCTTCGACCTTACGTCTGGTGCGGTTAATATGGGTACCAGGTCACTATGGTTTGTTTTTAAATGAAATGACCGACGCACTCGCACGTACATCCCTACAGGGACCAGTCATGCATGTTCTGCCGACTTCTGCTTATATCACCGCGGCTAGGTTTAGAAAACTATGTCTCTTAAATTACTCTGCAAAACAGACATTCCAAACCACAGACTTAAAGCATTTGCTTTGCCCTTGGGATAATCAATGGTGTCCCACACGTAAATTGGAAATCTCAATTACAAAACTACGATGCCGTATTCCACCCCTAAATTATTATCTACACAGGTCTGGTCTGGCGATGTCCCCTCTATGTCATTTCTGCACTGAACCTGAAACCATTGATCATTATTTATTAAACTGCCGCCGATTCGCAATCCAGAGAAAGAAATACTTCGAAATTCCGTTCCGAAAATGAGGCATCGCTATAAACACTGAAAATATTCTATCTTTCGGGGCATATACACTGGGTTTTAGCCTCAGGAACGTATGCAGGGCCGTATGCGAGTTCCTCGGTGAAACAAGGAGAATACCAAGTTAATTTACTGATATATTGTTTATCATTACTTTACAAAATTCAAATTTACGTTAATTTACTGATTGATTATTTAATAATTTCGAAAATTCCAATTAAACTGATTGAAATTTATTACCTTCTACCTTGATCTCCTTCCAAAAAGCACACTAATTGCCCTATAATATAAAATAAAATACGGCTCTAACATCAGTTAGCTTTCATTGAATAATTTCCACCCACCTGTTTAACCGCCGGCTTCTTGGCCAATCCCCCGTGGTGGCTATGCGCCATGGCATAGGAAGCAAGCAAGCAATCAACATGGCGATTTTAACATGACCATGTTAACTAGTTAAAAAGGTAAGTATTAGTTAAAATAGTTAATATTGTTTATTATTCTTTTACAAAATTCTAATTTACGTTAATTTACTGATTGATTATTTCACATGGCGATTTTTAATTATTTATCCACACAGGTCTGGTCTGGCGATGTCCCCTCCACGTCATTTCTGCAATGAACCTGAAACCATTGATCATTATTTATTAAACTGCCGCCGATTCGCAATCCAGAGAAAGAAATACTTCGAAATTCCGTTCCGAAAATTAGGCATCGCTATAAACACTGAAAATCTTTCGGGGCATATACACTGGGTTTCAGCCACAGGAACGTATGCAGGGCCGTATGCGAGTTCCTCGGTGACACAAGGAGAATACCAAGGTAATTATTAGTGAACTGGTTAAGTAATAATTAACTTGGTTAATTATTAGTTAACTAGTTAAGTATTAGTTAAGATAGTTAATATTGATTATTATTATTTTACACAATTCCAATTTACGTTATTTACTGATTGATTATTTATTAATTTCGAAAATTCCTATTAAACTGATTGAAATTTATTACCTTCTACCTTGATCTCCTTCCCAAAACACACTAATTCCCTATAAGATAAAACAAAATATGGCTCTAACATCAGTTAGTTTCATTGCATAATTTCAACCCACCTGTTTAACCCCCGGCTTCTTGGCCAATCCCCCGTGGTGGGTATGTGCCATGCCATAGGAAGCAAGCAAGCAACATGGCGGAATTCCAGGCTGCACTAAATTGCTGTAATAAATCAGCCCCAGGAAACGATCGAATAGTTTAGGAGATGATCAAACACTTACGCCCCGATGCACACAAAACACTCCTATCACTCTTCAACGCCATATTCTCTGCCACCTATATTCCGTCCGCCTGGAAGGAGGCAATAACAACGCCTATTCTCAAAGAGGGCAAGGACCCGACTTCGGTTAGCAACTACAGGCCTATAGCTCTAACAAGTTGCCCATGCAAACTTTTTGAGAAAATGACTAACCGGCGCGTGATCCGTTTTCTTGAAAGCAACAAAACACTAGATCCCTTGCAGTGTGGCTTCAGGGAAGGTAGATCCACAATAGATCACCTTGTCCGCATCGAAACAAATATCCGTGACGCCTTTGTGCACAAGCAGTTTTTCTTATCGGTATTTTTGGATATGGAGAAAGCATATGATACTACTTGGCGTTTCGGAATACTTCGTGATCTGGCAGCAATGGACGTCCGAGAACTTGCTGAACGTAATTCAAAGTTATCTCTCGAACCGCACATTCCGTGTTCGGATTGGTAATGTCCTCTGTCGTCTATTTACTCAGGAGAATGGCGTACCACAGGGTGGAGTGCTCAGCTGTACTCTATTTGTTGTAAAAATGAACTCGCTCCATATTATCATACCACGGACAATGTTTTATTTGTATATGTGGATGACATCCAAATAGGTTACAAATCGTGTAATCTTAGTATCTGCGAGCGACAAGTCCAGCTTGGTTTGAATAAATTGTCTAAGTGGGCGGACAAAAACTGCTTTAAACTAAACCCCCAAAAAAGCACATGCATCCTCTTCTCGAAGAAGAGAGGTGTAATAACCAACCCCGTTATTGAGCTCAACGGAGAACGGCTATCCGTTAGCCATGAACATAAATTTTTAGGTGTCAATTTAGACTCAAATTTAGCTTTTGTCCCACACTTGAAATATCTGAAAGCGATATGCCTGAAGACAATGAATCTGCTCAAGCTCTTGTCCCGCACATCTTGGGGAAGTGACAGAAGGTGCCTCTTGAACTTGTACAAAAGTCTGATACGGTCACGACTTGATTACGGAGCCATTTTCTATAACTCTGCTACGCCTAGTGCTCTGAAGATGCTGGATTCCGTCCACCACTTTGGTATCCGTCTTGCTACAGGTGCATTCAGGACTAGCCCTGTGGAAAGCCTGTACGTTGAATCCTACGAATGGTCTCTACATCTCCAAAGGACATATTTAAGTGTCTCCTTCACCCTGAAGGTGAAATCAGATGTACATCATCCATGCCATTCAGTTATTCACGACTTGTCCACGGCCATGCTGTTCCATAACCGCCTGGCCACTAGGCCTCCTCTGTCCCTCCGGTTGGAAGCACTGGCAGGAGAAACAGACGTCCCCCTTCTAGAGAATGTCCTAATGGCTCCTACTCGGCTTCCACCGCCTTATCGAATGTGACATCTCTTTCGTAGAAATATCAAAACGAGCACCTGAGGCACATATACATTCACATTTCCTTGAGCTTCAGCAGAAGTATTCCTGTGCTGAATTTTAGACAGACGCTTCAAAGTCTCCTGCTGGTGTTGCTTACGCAGCTCTAGGATCACCGTTTTTACTATCCGGCAGACTTAATCCATATACCAGTATTTTTACGGCCGAAGCATACGCGATCCTTTATGCAGTAAAACACATAACCCAAACTAATCTCACTAGGGCTATTGTGTTCACGGACTCATTTAGCGTAGTCCGAGCCCTAATGAGTTTACTAAAACATAAAAACACTGCCTTTAACGAACTATATGCATTGCTATGCTCAGCATATATGGGGAAACAAGTCATCATCCTATGCTGGGTCCCTGGACACAGTGGCATAAAAGGCAACGAAGATGCTGACGAGAACGCTAACTCAGTAGTTTTAGCGACACTGACATAAGCATACCTATTCCAGCCACATATATTAAACCATACTTACGGCATAAGCTGAAGAAGCACTGACAGAAACAGTGGGATACCCAGGTATCCAATAAAGTGCATTTTATTAAACCTAAATTAGGGCACTGGATATCGGAGAAAACAGCACGATGCAAGGAAGCGCTCGTCTGTTGACTAAGAATAGGTCACACCTTCAGCACCCACTCTTACCTACTGACTGGAAGTGATCCTCCGCCATGTCGAAGGTATATGACAGACTTACAGTTCTCCATGTGCTCATCCAGTGCATAGAAATAGAAAGGGAGCGTAAAAAGTATTTTCATTCTCTGTATCGCCAGCATATTCCACTCCATCAAGCATTTTTTCTTAGTAACGAACCACTTTTTAACTTGAAAACAGTTTTTAGCTTTTTAGATGAAGTTAACATGTTAGAAGTAATTTGGCCGGGTCATGTGTAGCATAACACATGACCACCACCATAACATGACCACCATGACCACCATAACATGACCACCATAACACATGACCACCACCTCGCCTTCGAGGCTGTAGCTGCAATGGCATTAGCCTTTATAGAACATGCCTCTAAAATCTCTATTTCAAGAGCCCTGTGGAGGCAGTAGTTCTTGTATGTCACTTGTTAGATCACTTTATCGTAGTGAAACTTATATACACCTTTTATTTTGTCATGAATCATTGTCATTTTATTTTACGCAGTTTACAGCGACCCGTTCTTAGGGCTCTTTACAGCCACATCACTTTTACATTTGTAACTCAATTTAATCACTTCATTCATAATACATAAAGCATTCATTACCATCTGTCATGGCGCTCTTTGGCCATAACTGGCCCTTGCGCCATTAAACACCACACATCATCATTATTTATTTATTTATTTATTTATTTATTTATTTATTTATTTATTTATTTATTTATTTATTACACATACTTTCAGAGCCCGAAGGAATTACAGAAAGGAGTGGTTAATAGATATACAAGTGTGCAATAATACAATTTATGAAAACACAAGTTAACAAAATAAGTAATCTTGAATGGCACTTCTGAACTTGGTGTCGATAATGGCAGCGATGGAGGCAGGAAGGTGGTTCCATTCTGCGCTGGTTTTGGGAATAAAAGAATCATTATATAAGTTGGTTCGGCAAAATGGCACACCAACCTTAAACTTGTGGTCCACGCACGATGAAATGTGCGTCGGTTGAAGAAAAAGATTGCTTTTTAACACTTCATTTTGATGATAAAGTTTCTGAAAGAGGCAGAGACCAAGACATTTACGACGTAAGGACAGATCGGTTAGGTTTAGTGTGTTCTTCATTGTGGATACAGAAGCATAGCGGGAATAATTCGAGAGAATAAACCGGGCTGCGCGATTCTGAACAGATTCGAGGATACCCATTAGTATGGATTGACTGGGGTCCCAGATGCTAGATGCATATTCTAGTTTTGGACGGACTAAAGCTTTACAAAGAATTTTAAAGAAGATGGCGCTTTGGAAAAGTTACGGTGCAGGCAGCCAAGAGTGCGGTTAGCATTGCGCGTTACGTAATCAACGTGCATGTTCCAGGATAGGTCATTAGTAGTATTAATGCCAAGGTATTTGTAGGAGTTAACGGAATTCAAGGGGGCTTCTTTAAGGTAATAACTGTGGTTTGTACTGTGAAGGCGCCGGGTTATTCTCATAGATTTACATTTATTAACGTTTAATTGCATAAGCCATTTGTCACACCATAGAGATAATTGGTCTAGATCTTTTTGGATATTTAATGGATCAGATGTATTCGTCATTTTGTTGTAAATTACGCAGTCATCTGCAAAAAGCTTTATTGATGAAAAAACAATACTGTCAGGAAGATCATTTATATATACAAGAAACAACAAAGGGCCCAGTACAGACCCCTGTGGTACGCCGGATGTAACAGAAGAAAGAGCAGAAGAATAATCGTTAGCAGTGACGTATTGAGCTCGGTTTGAAAGAAAGTCTTTAATCCAGTCAAATACGCTAGTGTCGATATTAAGTTTACTAAGCTTGAAAAGGAGTAAGTCATGAGGTACTGAGTCAAATGCCTTTGCGAAATAAAGAAAAGTGCAGTCTATATCAAAACCAAGGTCAGTAGATATAAATACATCATTAGTAAACGTTAGTAGCTGGGTCTCACATGAAAGCATTTTCCTAAATCCATGTTGAGAGTTATTGAAGAAAGAATTGTTCTCCAAAAATTCAATTAGATGAGAATGTATGATGTGTTCTATGATTTTGCATGGTATGATTGTCAGTGAGATCGGACGATAGTTATCTGCTGAATGAGCATTACCTGATTTGAGGATTGGGACCACCTTCCCCACCTTCCAGTCGCTGGGTAATGTGGAACACTGTAACGATTGTTCAAAAAGTTTTGAGAGGGTGATTGCTGAGTACACTCCAGTTATCTTTAGCATCTTTGAGTTGAGTAGGTCAGCACTAGCGGAAGAGGAGATCTTCAGATTGTCAATGAGCTTGGTTACGCCAACCCAATCTATAACAATGGGATCCATGGGGGGAAAGTTTTGGTCAGGTAAACGTGGTAATAATGCAGGAGCAGCTGTACTGAAGAAGGAAACAAATGCTTTGTTTAAGACTGTGCAAGACTGGCTAAGCGGAAGGATAGTGTCATCGCTATCAGATAACTGTACGAGTCGTGTTGTCGAACCACTGACAATGCTCCAAAATTTGCGAGGGTTTGTTTGAAGTACCGATGGCAGGGCGTTATTAAGAAAAGAATCTTTTCCGCACTGAATCGCACAGGTATATTCCTTGTGAACTCGCTGACATGCAGCCTACTCGATCAGTATTGTTAGTTCGCTTTGCGCAACGGAACATTCTTTTCTTTTTATTTCATAGGCGCTTTAAAGAAGAGTTGAACCATGGTGACCGGGGATTACAGGCGATTTTCTTTTTCGGAATATATCGTTCAACCAGATGTAGAATCTTTTCTTTATACATGGTCCAGTTTTCTTCTACAGAATGTTTGCCGAAGTTGCTGATATAGCCTTCTGTAAATAATTCTAACTCAGCTATTATTGAACTTATATCAGCTCTGTTGTAGTCCCGTATTATTTTATATTTTTTCGCATTACTGTGTCGTTTTTTTAGGGTAAAGCGAATCAATGATCACTTAATCCTGGGAGGTAAGTTAGCTCAGAAACTAACTCTGGAGTCGTAGTAAATAGTAAGTGAAGAATACTGGAAGATGTTGCGGTTGTACGAGTCGGCTCATGAACGAGTTGAGTAAGGTTGAAGTCAGCACAAAGATTAAGAAATTGCATACATTCGGAGGAAACATTCTTTATGGTAGTGGAATCGTTGCTCCATAGTATTGTAGGAAAGTTGAAATCGCCGAAAATAAACAGAGGCGAATTGGGAAACCTAATTATAAGGCTATTAAGGACATCATAAAGATCGTTACAAAAAGAAGATGAGGCAGCTGGAGGACGGTACAATGCACAGAAAATAAATTCACGATTTGCAATAGATACATTAACACAAAGAAGTTCCAGAGACGATACGACTGGAACAGCCGAGGATGCGAACATGTCACTAACAGCAATAAGTACACCGCCCCCAAATCGAACGTCACGGTCCCAGCGGTGTATGTTGTAATTCTTGTCACATTGGAATATTTCGGAGTCCTTTATCTTCGCAGAGAGCCAGGTCTCAGTTATAACAACTATATCAGCAGTGCAAGAATCTATGGCTGATGATAACGCGACACATTTGTTAAGAACGCTTCGTGCATTTGTAAAGAGCAGTGATACATCGTTTCCGTCTTTCTTATCGGTTCTTAGCTATGATGAACTTGAAGTTGCGCCCCCATTGCCCCGCGCGTGCGTCTTAGCAACAGGTTCTATTTCGCGCACTGAGTCAGTAACTACGCAGTAAGCATACATTTTATGACTCATTATGCGTTTGTTGTATCACAGTGAACCTGACTGGCCCTTCGACTTACTAAATTCAATTAACTTCTTACGCGATTGATGGGTTGATCTACAAAAATCTTCACTGAGAGTTATGCCGGAGATTTTAATTTTACTTCTTTGGGAGAAGATCGTGTCCTTGAGCTTCGCTGAAGAGAATTTTGCAATAATAGGTCGGATTTTGGTGTCATTAAAACTGCCTAGTCTGTGTGCTCTAGAAATATCGCCATCGGATAATTGCAAGTTAAGCTGTCTTGAGAGAAAATCACGCACAAAGCTTCCTGACTGAGCCCACGTTTCAGCTGAATTGTCGGGGATGCCGTAAAACAAAAGATTGTCACGTCTGGAACGGTCTTCCAAGTCGTCCAGGCAGGATTGATTGAGACGTTCTGTTTCTGAACTACCTCCCATACTATGCTCGAGATTTCAGTTTCAGATCTATTGCATTCAATATTTTCAATGATTGCCTCAGGAGCAGTCAACCAATTCGTCACGTCGCAAACTTTATGTGCCAACGCGTCTTGGTTATCTTTCAGTTCCTGGAAGGCATCCATTAATTCCTTGTGGCGTGTATCAACCTTTTCAGAGAGGGCTGCAATGGCAGCTAGCACATCACTATGGGTACGTCCGGGATTCATTTCAATATCACCGCAGACCAGCCGTTGTTTCGTAACAAGTACACATTCACATATTGTTATGAACAAAACACTTGGGCACGGGAACAGCAGCAGGCAAGCATTGCTCGTACGCTTGGAATAAACCGTTAAGCTATTACTAACCTGCACATAGTAGAAAAGGGGATTCGTGAGCGACGACCGCATGGCTGCCGCTCTCCCGTGCCCACTGAAGATAGGTAGTCGTGGTCCGTGTCTTATACTTTCGTAGGATAGCGCTGTCGATGATGACGCCCTCTCGTGGTCATTTATGAAGCACGTGGTTCTGCGCATGTCCTTGTCGTGTAAGCAACAACAAGCGATCGTCGGTTCCGATACCAACAGCTGAGGTAGTAGTAATGCCGACATCGCCGCTGACAGCTCAGGAGACCGAGGAAGCCATGGTACAAGCAGCACGACAAACTGCACATAGTAGAAAAGGGGATTCGTGAGCGACGACCGCATGGCTGCCGCTCTCCCGTGCCCACTGATATATATATCCTAATTAACTGTGTCTTAATTAACGTTGCCTTAAGTAACACCAAAGGTCGCAGGTTCGAGTGCCTTAATTAACTCTATGTTAATTAAGGTAGAGTTAACTAAGGCACTCGAAACCACGACCTTTGTTGGTGGCACCATGAATTTAGGTGCCGTAACACCGGACGTCAGATTTTTCGGCCCATGAGCCATCTATGGTTTTCGCCTTAATAAATTGTTTTCAGTTTGACTTCCCCGCAGGGGCGTCTGCATCAGCAGGCGTTTGGTGTGTTGCGACACCACGGACCCGAGCACATGAGGGTCGGACCCTCCCACGCTTAACCGTGCGTGGCTTAGCCGTGTCCGGGAAAAAGGGGATCCTGGGGGTTGAGCCGATGCCGGGAGTTTGGACCTCTATGGCCCCCCGGTGGAGGCAACACACTTCTTTGGCCTCCGCTTCACGTAGACGGCACCCCCGGACTGACCCACCCGGGGGAAATCGGTAGTTGCCTTTTCCTGTCTCTCTCTCCCTCCAGCCTTCGTCTTTCTGTCCTGTCTTCTCTTTACTTCGTTTTACTTCCAACCTTCCAGGCAGCAAGGGTTAACCTAGTGTAGTTCATCCAACCTAGGGTCTATTATATTAGGTTATAGCAGTGATGTATAGCTGGCGTCTGCGAGTGTTACTAAAACCTTGTAGCGCCTCCTCGTTGGGCTCGGTGGTGGGTGGCTACCATCACTGCTGAATAACAAGAAAACAAGTAATGGGTACTCCCTTCCCTTCCCTACCTGATCGCTCTCTCTCTTGATCGCTCTCTCAAGAGAGGGCGCACCGATGTCACGTTTCAGTTCCTAAGCCAAACCAAAGAAAACTTCCCCCGCTTCCATGTACTGCACAGTGAACAACAAGAAAAATCAGCTCGAGTAATTTCCCCGTTCCTTATGTCCAAATGCCTTGCAGAAAAGCTTGGCCCAGGCTACAAAGCAACTAAAATGGCAAGTGGAGATCTGCTTCTCGAAATCTCCAGCAAATGCCAACACGATAAATTGACGACTCTTGAGAAAATCGGGGACATTCCCATAACAGTCACGCAGCATAAGTCCATGAACACTGTTCGTGGGGTAGTCTCAGACGACGACTTGATCGACCTTAGTGAAGTGGAATTGCTAGAAGGATGGAAAGAGCACAATGTGATCGATGTGAAAAGAATCAAAATACGCCGTGATGATAAAGAAATACCTACCAAGCACCTGATTCTGACATTTGGCTCGAGCAGACTTCCTGAATACATTGAAACAGGATATATCAAAATACGCGTCAGGCCATATATACCAAACCCACGGAGATGTTTCAAGTGCCAAAGGTACGGCCACGGATCTCTGAGCTGCCGCGGGCGGCTCACCTGTGCTAAGTGCGGTGACCATGACCATCCCGCTGACGACTGTAACAACGAACTCCACTGCGCGAACTGCGACAGTGGGCACCCCTCATACTATCGTTTTTGCCCTGCTTGGAAAAAGGAAAAAGAAATCATAACACTGAAGATCAAAGAAAACATCTCTTTCAAGGAAGCCCGAAAGCGTTTCTCAATAGTGCAGTGCACTACGTACGCCGATGTGGCACACAAGGGGGCAGTGTCACAACGGTCGAAGGCGACCGCTCGGACCTGACATGTAGGGCCGGCGGCTCCGCCTCCCGCCCCCAAGGCGGACGCGGCAGATGCCGCTCTGCCATCTTCGAAGACGGGCCAGCAGCCTAGTGGCTCGGTGGTCCTAAGCGCCTCTCCTCGTGAGGGGAGGCCTAAAGTACATGTCTCTTCGCGCGCAGTGCGCTCATCCAGTGCCTCCCCGGAGGCAATGAATACAAACGCAAGCATCTCGGCACCTTCGGTGTCGAATGAGCGGCGCAGCTCCCTTGAGCGTGCCGCAAAAGAAAAGCCAAGAATAACAGGACCCGGAAAGAAAAGCATGACATAAATGTAGAACTCTTGGCATGCAGAGTACACCTATCTATTTTTTGTTATTATGGCAACGCAGATCCTTCAGTGGAATGCTAGAGGTCTACTGCGTAACCTTGATGACACTAAGGAACTGCTAAAAAAATATAACCCCAAAGTACTCTGTATCCAAGAGACACATCTAAAATCTATCCACACAAACTTCCTGAATTCGTATGTCATTTTTCGTAAAGATCGCGAGAACGCCCTTGCCTCGGCAGGTGGTGTCGTAATCATCACTGTAAACTCTATTGCTAGCCAGCAGTTGATGCTTCAAACCCCTCTCGAGGCAGTTGCCATTCGTGCGATTGTACTTAATAAGCTTGTAACAATCTGCTCCATATATATCCCTCCCGACTATAAACTCAACAGCTTAGAGTTCCAATCTCTCATAAACCAGCTTCCGGAGCCATTTATCCTGCTCGGTGATTTCAACGCACACAATCCGCTATGGGGGGACCCGCGGTGTGATGCGAGGGGCCGCATGATAGAGCAGTTCCTCTTGAACTCGGGTGTATGCCTACTGAACAAAAAAGAGCCGACATTTTATAGCGTAACACACAACAGTTACTCTGCAATAGACCTAGCTATCTGCTCTGCCACACTACTGCCCTGCCTGGAATGGGACGTAATTAAACACCTATATGGCAGTGATCATTTTCCTATTTGTCTTAAAACATCAGAACAACATGATCTCTTTACACGGACCCCTCGATGGAAACTAGAATCTGCTGATTGGGCAAAATTTCACCAAATGACTCAGATGCCTCGAAATGCTCTTAACGATTTTAATATCAACGATGCTGTCACCTTTTTTACCGCTTTTATAACTGACGCCGCATTCGAGTGCATACCACAAACAAACGGGGCTCCAAAAAGAGGCGTGTTCCATGGTGGAATGAAGATTGTAGGACTGCTCGTAAGAATCAAAATAAGGCTTGGGGCTTGCTACGAAAGTGCCCAACGGCAGAAAATCTCCTAAATTTCAAACACGTGAAGTCGCAAGGCAGGCGAACGCGACGTAGAGCTAAAAAAGAGAGCTGGGAAAAATTCATCTCGAGTATAAATTCCTACACGCAGGAAGCAAAAGTGTGGAACAGACTACGCAAATTATCAAGTCAGCAACCTTTCCTATTGCTGTTGGTAGATGATCAAGGCGACAGCCTTGAAGACCAGGCTAACGCACTTGGGGAACATTTTCAGCGTGTATCCAGTTCAGCCAATTATTCAGAGGCATTTCTCAAACACAAAGCAGTAGCGGAAAATAAGGCGTTGAACCATAAATGTAGCCCCAATGAACCTTATAACCTACCATTTAGAACTGCCGAACTCAAAGCTGCCTTGAACACCTGTATGAAATCTGCCCCGGGACCTGATAGAGTCATGTACACAATGATTAAACATCTTCATCCTGCCACACAAGTAGCACTACTGTCCCTTTTCAACACCATCTGGGCAGCAGGGTACATTCCAGATTCATGGAAAGAAGCTATTGTGGTACCTATCTTGAGACAAGGAAAAAATCCGTCCTCAGTCGCAAGTTACCGGCCCATAGCATTAACAAATTGCATCTGCAAGCTATTTGAAAAGATGATTAATCGTCGGCTTTTACATCTCCTTGAAGCAAACAAATTACTCGACCCATACCAATGTGGGTTTAGGTAGGTCGTTCCACAACCGACCATCTCGTGCGCATTGAAACATGCATTCGTGACGCTTTCGTCCACAAACAATTCCTTCTGGCCAGTGTTTCTTGACTTCGAAAAAGCATATGACACCACCTGGCGCTACGGTATTTTGAGGGATCTCTCAGAAATGGGCATCTGTGGTAATATGCTTAATATAATTGAAAGTTACCTATCCAATCGTACATTCCGTGTTAGAGTTGGCGATGCCCTGTCCAGGCCATTTATTCAGGAAACTGGTGTACCACAAGGTGGTGTACTTAGTTGCACTCTGTTTATAGTAAAAATGAATTCTTTGCGTGCATACATGCCACGAAATATATTTTATTCTACTTACGTTGATGACGTGCAAATAGGATTCAGGGCCTGTAATCTCGCAGTCTGCGAGTGACAGATTCAACTTGGCCTCAATAAAGTGTCAACATGGGCATTCGAGAATGGATTTAGGTTAAATGCACTGAAAAGTTCCTGCGTTCTATTCTCAAGAAAGAGAGGCCTACTCCCGGATCCTGACATAAAGCTGCATGGACTGCGATTGCCTGTGAACACCGAACAAAAATTTCTAGGCATTATTTTAGACTCCAAACTAAACTTCATTTCACATATAAAACAGCTAAAGAACAAATGCCACAAAACAATGAACATCCTTAAAATTCTGTCGCACACAACATGGGGCAGTGACAGAAAGTGCCTCATGGATCTATACAAAAGCCTTATACGCACACGCTTAGACTATGGGGCCATAGTGTATCAGTCTGCCACTCCAAGCGCTCTAAAGATACTGGACCCTGTTCACCATCTAGGTATCCGCCTGGCAACCGGTGCATTCAGGACAAGCCCAATAGAAAGTCTTTACGCAGAATCAAATGAGTGGTCACTGCATCTCCAGAGGTCATACTCCAGTTTCTTGTATTATCTGAAAGTACACTCTAACGAGGAGCACCCCTCTTATTCAGCTATAAACTAGTGCCACCCTCTTTAGTAACCGACCTGCAATAAGACAGCCATTTTCACTGCGTTTAAGGAACCTCAGTGAGGAAATGGGTGTTTCAGTCCTTACAACTCCTCTAATGGCTCCAGTAAAGCTGTTACCACCGTGGCAATGGCAAATCGTTGAATGCGACACATCATTTGTAGATGTAACAAAACACGCCCCAGATGCGCACATACATATGCACTTTCGAGAGCTTCAGTCAAAGTACACCTGCCCAGAGTTTTACACAGATGCGTCAAAGTCACAAGCCGGCGTATCCTACGCGGCTGTTGGCCCATCATTTTCGGAATCCAACGTTCTACATCCTGAAACTAGTATCTTCACGGCAGAGGCCTATGCAATACTGTCAGCTGCTAAACACATTAGAAAAGCAAAGCTCCCAAAGGCCATTATATTCACAGATTCCCTAAGTGTCGTCAAAAAGTTAAAATCACTACGAAAACAGAAAAATCCTGTTATAAACGACCTCTACTCTCTGCTCTGCAATATGTATGCTTCTAACCAACAGGTTGTAATATGTTGGGTGCCTGGGCACAGGTGTATACAGGGTAACGAGCTTGCAGATAAAATGGCAACTACCACAGCTACAAAACCTAGCAATTCGTCCATACCCATTCCTGCCACAGACTTGAAGCCATTCTTACGCAAAAACTCCGAAACTATTGGCAACACTTATGGGATCAATAAACATTGAACAAGCTTCATGTAATTAAGCCACATTTAGGGAACTGGCCATCATTAACAAAGTCACGACGATCTGAAGTTCTCTTTTGCCGACTCAGAATAGGACATACATATGGTACACACTCATACTTTTTAACTGGTGCTGAGCCCCCCCTCTGTGGCAGATGTGGTGAAAGGCTGACCATACTCCACGTCTTGCTGGAGTGCCGGGAAACAGAAACAGAGCGTAGAAGGCACTTTCCTTTAGCATACCAACAACATGTCCCCTTACATCCGACATTGTTTCTTGGCCCAGAACCTCTGTTTGAAACCAAGGCAGTGCTTAACTTTTTAAATGATGTTGTACTGCATGTTATTAGCCCGAGAGATTCGTAGCCCTCCCTGTATCTAGAGGGTATTGCTGCGAGCGTACTGTTTTTGTAGAGCACGTCCCTCCATGCCCTTGTGCCCAAGGGTCTCAGTGAGGTGATAGTGCTAAGGGAAGCGACGCATCTTTTTCGTATTATTATTATAATATTTCTTTTTCCTAGAGTATACATCATGGTCATAGCTGGTATCACTCATTATTGACATTATTTTAAATACCTGTACATTTTACGTACCTTGCAGCGAACATTTTAGGCCTCTATACAGCCTCGATACATTTTAAACTTCTCATTCACTGCATCATCGACTTCATCATACCATTTCTTGGCGCTCCTTGGCCATCCCTGGCCCTTGCGCCAAAAAACCCCATACATCATCATCATCAGTTTGACTTGTGTTGTTCTCGTCGTCGTTCCCGTTTTATAGCCTTAAAAACGGCGAGCTTTCACTGAAGTACTTCGGTATCTTGCTTTTAAAAAACGCGTATCCTGGCATTGAGTATTCTCGAACAAACGAGTGGTTCTAGGTTTCAATATTTTCGGCGGCACCAGATACTTATGTTCCGTGACCCACTGTAAACGCGTAATCTTATATAGAACGGAATTAAAAAGAACTGAACCTGATTATTCTTCACAGCTGAATGAATAAGAGTCCCGCATAGCACTAGCTAGATTGAGTCATCTCTGCCGTGTGGAATCGCTCTAGGGGCTGAAACGATACTCTAGTTGCACAAATGAAATCACGTTTGCTCACAATCTCGGAAATAACTCCCCTTAAACGGGATTAACTGCTTAAATTGCGTTTAACGCAGCGCGCAGGCTCCGCAACCATGATGCGACCGGGCCAACGGCGTCGGAAGCGCCACCTCGCGAGCGGGAACCGAAAGGGGCCACGTTTTGCCGCTGCATCCCGGCGGAATTTGCAAACTGGCAAAGTAATCTAGCAACGGTGGTACAGATATCACCCGACCATTTAAAGAACCTGGTGCTAGAGAATCAGCTATTTCATAAATATGAATGCCTCGGTGGCCTCGTACGCATACTAACTGTAGTGGGGTGGAGCTAATGCATAAACTGTGTTGAAAGCTGCCAAATTTGTAGACCCGTTAAGCGCGCTGCACATAGAAAGAGAATCTGTGACGAAAAGTACTATTATAGCATAAAGGAGTAACTTTCGCAAGGAGCATTGCCAGTAGTTCGACCTGAAAAATGTCTATAATATGGCAGGCGGGGTGAAAATACCATTCGAGTGATGGTGAGTAGTTTCGCACGCCTGCCTTCTCTTCACACGAGGAAGCATCAATTGCTATTAGGTTTAGTGGGAGGTGGGACAAATAGTATTGCAAAAGGGCATTCAAATATGTGGCGGGCGATTTAGCTTTATTAGAATAATGTCTACAAATTCAGTTTTCAGTGACAGCGCGGACCAATCAAGCAGAATAATTTTTCGACTACGAAGATTTAAAGGTGCTGATTGTGGCTGTACAAATTTATTTTTTTATTTTTATTTTTTATTCATACTGCAGGCCAACATACTGGCCCATGCAGGAGGGGCAATACAGTTGACAAGTAATGACAAAAATTAGACAAAAAATAGGAAAATTTAAGCACTGATTGAAAAGGATGCAGCCCATGGCCACGTTATAAAACCAAATGTAATATGTAACTACAAGAAAAAGAACCGCACATTTGAATTTATACGTGGATGAAAAAAAAAAGCTGTGCCAAACAACAACGGGGCACTCGACATAACCAAATACACGAAATTTCACATAAATAACCGAGAAAATAGGTACAAATACTGCTTATGATTGTAATAATTTGTGTGACAAATAGTTTTCTAACTCATTTGTGAAGTTCACTGATTGTAGTACATCAACAGGGAGGTAATTCCATTCGTTTGTAGTACGCGGATAAAAACTATTCATGTGAGATTTTGTTTTAGCAAATATTGGCGTAAGGGAAAAGTTGTGTCTATGTCTTGTTGTTCGAGCATTAAGAGGCGTTACATAAGGAGGCAATTGAAGCCCGATTTTTCCATTTATGATGTTATGTAAAAACTGGAGACAACTAACTTTACGCCTGTGTTCTAGTGAACTGATTTTATTCCTAAGCATTAGTAGGGACGGGGAATCCTCTCTTTTATATTTTCCAAAAATAAATCTAACAGCCTTCCTTTGTACACGTTCCAAACTCATGATGTCCTTCTTGGTATGAGGAGCCATACAACCGCCGCGTATTCAAGTTTCGATCGCACGAATGTGTTATGTGCTAAAATTTTGGTGTTTACCGGTGCCTTTTTAAGTTTCCTTTTCAAGAACCATAATTTCCGCAAAGCTGCTGAACATGTAAGGGAAATATGGTCTCACCAGGAGAATCTGTTAGTGAATGTGACGCCTAAGTATTTGCATTTTTCAACATCAGTTATTTTTGCATCGTTTAGAACATAAGAAAATATACTAGGTTCCTTTTTCCGTGTTACTCGCAGCAAGACTGTTTTATGTACATTTATTTCCATGCCCCAAAGTTTACACCAATCGTAAATTGCAATAACTGACTTCTGCAAGCATGCGTGATCGTTCCGTGAATGGATGGAAAACTTTAATTAACGTCCTGAGGTACGCGACTCAGCGCGCAGCGGGCCGCTCCCCGTTCCGTGAAGCTATTTTTTTTAATATGACACAGTCATCTGCAAATAAATTAACATGCACATCATCCGGGATTTCGTCTATTATATCATTAATATAGATCAAAAATAAAAGTGGTCCTAATACGCTGCCTTGCGGTACGCCCGAAGTTACCTGACGGACACTTGAGGAACATCTATTAATTTCTACAAACTGCTGCCTATGTCGGAGATAGGCCTGGATCCATGATATAATATTTGAAGGAAGACCAATGCACTCAAGCTTGTGGATTAATTTTCCATGGGGTACCTTATCGAACGCTTTACTAAAATCAAAAAAGAGCATGTCAACTTGTCCGGACGAGTCAAATACTACAGAAATTTTGTGAACAACTGACACAAGCTGAGTTGAAGTCGATAATCCCTTTCTGAACCCATGCTGAAGTGGAGATAGGATATTGTGATCAGTTTAATACTGACGAATAAAGCCTGCGACAATGTGCTCTAACAATTTGCTGCATGTGCTTGTAATAGAAACAGGACGATAATTTGACACTGTAAGGCGATCACCCTTTTTATGAATTGGGACAACTCTTGCCTTACGCCAGTCTGATGGTATCTCTGCTAAATGTAAGGATAATTTGAAAAAATCTGTTAAGAATACACATATCTGTTCTGCATACCTTCGTAAAAACGGATTCGGAAGCTCATCAGGGCCTGCAGACTTCCTAACGTTGATATTAAGGAGCATCTCCAAAACACCTTCTCGGGAAATCATAATGTCGCGTAAGAAAGACCTATTTGTATTGCATCGTTCGAATTCATCTAGGTCAGAGAATACACTCCCGAAGTAATCATTAAAGTGCTCAGAATTATGTGGGCGTCTTCAGTAATTTTACCATTAATCTTTATTTTATGTGATGCCTCTTTTGATGGACTTAAATAGCGCCAAAACTTCTGCGGAGCATTTGAAATAAAATCAGCAAGGCTATGACTGAAGAATCTTTCTCGTGCAGCTTTAACTTTTGCCAGTAATTCACTTTTTAATTGATTGATTTTTAATGAAATTGAATTGAATTTAATGAAATTGATTTTTTTATGTTTTCGTTTCATTCTTTTCAACTTCCGCCTAGTTTGTATAGTATCTCTGTTTATCCAAGGGAGGTTTCTTGAGCCCCTTCAATGGAATAAATCTTTCAATAAGTAACAGTGTATCTGAATCTTTGCCATGAAAGCTCGACACCATCTTGGACAATATTAAGGTCCAAGTAATCAATTATTGATTCATCATCTGCTTTAGCATAATCCCTAACCTGAATTTTTTCTCTGGATAGTCTGACATTATTCACAGCCATCGATGACGAAAAAGAAATCAATTTATGGTCGGAAATGCCTGTTTCAATTTGAATGGTTCCTTCACCGAAAACTTCACTGAGGAATAAGAGGTCAAGAATATTCCCTCCCCGAGTACACAGATTAACAACCTGCTGGAGACTGAAAGTTAGCATGATATCAATGAGTAAATCAGAGGAAAGACTGTGTCCATAACTCCAATTTTGCCATTCTATTTGTGGGAGATTAAAATCACCAGTAATTATTAAGCTTTTCCCTCTATATTTCAAAAAATGATCATATAATTTCTGCATAAATTGATCATCAGCATTTGGTGTCCGATGCACAGAACATAATATGAATGGCACAGCCCAAACAGAGACACTCAAAAACAAACATTCATGGTTATCAATCTGCTCTAGTCCCCTTACAACAAAACTATTCTTTGCAATAACTGCGACGCCACCGCCTCGTGAGCCCCTATCTTTTCTAAACAGCTGGTGGTTTGGCGAAACGATTTCATCATCATGCACCTCATCGTGCAACCAAGTTTCAGATATAACACACACAAGAGGATCGTAAAGCAGTAAAATATCCTGCAGTTTCTCTATTTTGTTGACAATACTTTGGGCATTTAGTGAAAGCAGCCAGAACTGCTGCGACTGTGACTGCTAGTCTGTGGGTTTTGAGCGCATTTCTGCCCTGTCTTTTTTCTTTGGAATTAGTTTCCGAGTGTTTAGTACGTCATCCCGAAAGAACAAGTCGTCGCCAACTGGAATCTTATCATGACTAAGCCGAACTTTTCTGCCGCTGTCTTTTTCTTCTTGCGCACTGCTCCATAGAAGACGGCGCTTGCGCAGCATGTCTGCACAATAATCATTTTGCAACGATATGCTTGTTCCCTTCAATTTGCGTGCGTTTTTTAAGAGAGCTTGTTTTTCAGAATAATCCTGTACGAACGCAATGACTGGCCTTCGTGTGGGTGCTTTTCCTAGTCTGTGAATTCGCGCCACAGATGTACAGTTTATTCCTAACTTATCCTGAAAGACATCCCGGACAACCTTATCCCGCAGTACCGCTTCCGTTTCATTCGGATCCTCAGAAATTCCAAAAACTATCAAATTCGAACGGCGGCTGCGGTTTTCCAAATCAGTAAGTTTTTCTTGTTGAGTTTTAAGTATTTTCTGTACTGCAGTCACAGTCACATTTATGATGTAATAGTTCAGCGGAAATCCGCTAGGTGGAGATAAGTAATTAAAGAGAAACTGAGACATCCACCCAAATGTAGCAATTCGCTACTATGGAAACCCAACCGGGTTCCTCGAAAGAAAACATCGCAGTTGAAGAAAAATTCGTCCTGGTCCGGGACTCGAACCCGGGACCACCGCCTTTCCGGGGCAGCCGCTCTACCATCTGAGCTAACCAGGCGGCTAGCAGATGGCAGAGCGAAGTCGAATTTGTCGACAACTCGAAGCAAAGGCAAGTATATGATGTAATAGTTCAGCGGAAATCCGCTAGGTGGAGATAAGTAATTAAAGAGAAACTGAGACATCCACCCAAATGTAGCAATTCGCTACTATGGAAACCCAACCGGGTTCCTCGAAAGAAAACCTCGCAGTTGAAGAAAAATTCGTCCTGGTCCGGGACTCGAACCCGGGACCACCGCCTTTCCGGGGCAGCCGCTCTACCATCTGAGCTAACCAGGCGGCTAGCAGATGGCAGGGCGAAGTCGAATTTGTCGACAACTCGAAGCAAAGGCAAGTATATGATGTAATAGTTCAGCGGAAATCCGCTAGGTGGACATAAGTAATTAAAGAGAAACTGAGACATCCACCCAAATGTAGCAATTCGCTACTATGGAAACCCAACCGGGTTCCTCGAAAGAAAACCTCGCAGTTGAAGAAAAATTTGTCCTGGTCCGGGACTCGAACCCGGGACCACCGCCTTTCCGGGGCAGCCGCTCTACCATCTGAGCTAACCAGGTGGCTAGCAGATGGCAGGGCGAAGTCGAATTTGTCGACAACTCGAAGCAAAGGCAAGTATATGATGTAATAGTTCAGCGGAAATCCGCTAGGTGGAGATAAGTAATTAAAGAGAAACTGAGACATCCACCCAAATGTAGCAATTCGCTACTATGGAAACCCAACCGGGTTCCTCGAAAGAAAACCTCGCAGTTGAAGAAAAATTCGTCCTGGTCCGGGACTCGAACCCGGGACCACCGCCTTTCCGGGGCAGCCGCTCTACCATCTGAGCTAACCAGGCGGCTAGCAGATGGCAGGGCGAAGTCGAATTTGTCGACAACTCGAAGCAAAGGCAAGTATATGATGTAATAGTTCAGCGGAAATCCGCTAGGTGGAGATAAGTAATTAAAGAGAAACTGAGACATCCACCCAAATGTAGCAATTCGCTACTATGGAAACCCAACCGGGTTCCTCGAAAGAAAACCTCGCAGTTGAAGAAAAATTCGTCCTGGTCCGGGACTCGAACCCGGGACCACCGCCTTTCCGGGGCAGCCGCTCTACCATCTGAGCTAACCAGGCGGCTAGCAGATGGCAGGGCGAAGTCGAATTTGTCGACAACTCGAAGCAAAGGCAAGTATATGATGTAATAGTTCAGCGGAAATCCGCTAGGTGGAGATAAGTAATTAAAGAGAAACTGAGACATCCACCCAAATGTAGCAATTCGCTACTATGGAAACCCAACCGGGTTCCTCGAAAGAAAACCTCGCAGTTGAAGAAAAATTCGTCCTGGTCCGGGACTCGAACCCGGGACCACCGCCTTTCCGGGGCAGCCGCTCTACCATCTGAGCTAACCAGGCGGCTAGCAGATGGCAGGGCGAAGTCGAATTTGTCGACAACTCGAAGCAAAGGCAAGTATATGATGTAATAGTTCAGCGGAAATCCGCTAGGTGGAGATAAGTAATTAAAGAGAAACTGAGACATCCACCCAAATGTAGCAATTCGCTACTATGGAAACCCAACCGGGTTCCTCGAAAGAAAACCTCGCAGTTGAAGAAAAATTCGTCCTGGTCCGGGACTCGAACCCGGGACCACCGCCTTTCCGGGGCAGCCGCTCTACCATCTGAGCTAACCAGGCGGCTAGCAGATGGCAGGGCGAAGTCGAATTTGTCGACAACTCGAAGCAAAGGCAAGTATATGATGTAATAGTTCAGCGGAAATCCGCTAGGTGGAGATAAGTAATTAAAGAGAAACTGAGACATCAACCCAAATGTAGCAATTCGCTACTATGGAAACCCAACCGGGTTCCTCGAAAGAAAACCTCGCAGTTGAAGAAAAATTCGTCCTGGTCCGGGACTCGAACCCGGGACCACCGCCTTTCCGGGGCAGCCGCTCTACCATCTGAGCTAACCAGGTGGCTAGCAGATGGCAGGGCGAAGTCGAATTTGTCGACAACTCGAAGCAAAGGCAAGTATATGATGTAATAGTTCAGCGGAAATCCGCTAGGTGGAGATAAGTAATTAAAGAGAAACTGAGACATCCACCCAAATGTAGCAATTCGCTACTATGGAAACCCAACCGGGTTCCTCGAAAGAAAACCTCGCAGTTGAAGAAAAATTCGTCCTGGTCCGGGACTCGAACCCGGGACCACCGCCTTTCCGGGGCAGCCGCTCTACCATCTGAGCTAACCAGGTGGCTAGCAGATGGCAGGGCGAAGTCGAATTTGTCGACAACTCGAAGCAAAGGCAAGTATATGATGTAATAGTTCAGCGGAAATCCGCTAGGTGGAGATAAGTAATTAAAGAGAAACTGAGACATCCACCCAAATGTAGCAATTCGCTACTATGGAAACCCAACCGGGTTCCTCGAAAGAAAACCTCGCAGTTGAAGAAAAATTCGTCCTGGTCCGGGACTCGAACCCGGGACCACCGCCTTTCCGGGGCAGCCGCTCTACCATCTGAGCTAACCAGGTGGCTAGCAGATGGCAGGGCGAAGTCGAATTTGTCGACAACTCGAAGCAAAGGCAAGTATATGATGTAATAGTTCAGCGGAAATCCGCTAGGTGGAGATAAGTAATTAAAGAGAAACTGAGACATCCACCCAAATGTAGCAATTCGCTACTATGGAAACCCAACCGGGTTCCTCGAAAGAAAACCTCGCAGTTGAAGAAAAATTCGTCCTGGTCCGGGACTCGAACCCGGGACCACCGCCTTTCCGGGGCAGCCGCTCTACCATCTGAGCTAACCAGGCGGCTAGCAGATGGCAGGGCGAAGTCGAATTTGTCGACAACTCGAAGCAAAGGCAAGTATATGATGTAATAGTTCAGCGGAAATCCGCTAGGTGGAGATAAGTAATTAAAGAGAAACTGAGACATCCACCCAAATGTAGCAATTCGCTACTATGGAAACCCAACCGGGTTCCTTAATAGTCTCTGCTTCGGAGGATGAGCGGTATTTTTGATTTCGGTGTATTTAACTTGTTTCTTTCGCTATGCTCTCTTCAAAAATAACTTTGGCATTTATTCATACTTTTATTTCAGTACTTTGAACGCTGCCATCCCCGGTAGATGTCCAAATGTGGGTCACTTGTAAAGCGGGTCCCCCTGGACGCACAATGAAATTCTCCAGCTATATAAAAAAAACGGAGGGAAAAAGTGTAAAACTTAAGATCACTCTCTTTAGAGTAGATGTGCAAACTCAACGAAAACTGTCTCCTACTCTCTCTGTTTGCACCTGAGACCCGTCTTTTTAAAAGGCAAAACCAGGGTCAGGGGTTTTTACGAAAGCGATTTGACAATAGAAATTTACCAGAAGGAACGAACACACTGCCATCGCATTTGTTGGTATAAAGTAAGGAAGGTTTTTAATTAAGTTAGATATCTTGCGGAAGCAGTGATTGAATGAATGAAAAATTTCATTTGACAAAGAGGTGGCTCGGTATCCTTCCTTTTGAAGCAGGAAAAGAAGCGCCGGAAGGAGCAGTTACAAAAAAAAAGGGTCCAAAGGGAGTTGAAAGAATCCTGAAGTCTATTTAACAAAAAAATAATGAACGTATATAAAGACGGTAAGGCTGATCATATTGGCAAATAAAATAAAATACAACTTATTTAACCTGCCACATGAAAGATTTCACCGGGAGCAAATGTTTTGACAACTGATGGACGGGGGTTTCTTTCACTGCAAGCTTGAAATCCCTCCGGCCTGCAGTTTTCATGGCCTTGGATTTGTCTCCCTTGATATAGATTTTTTTCCGGAGGGATTTCGGGAGCACCGCTTTTATCGACGAAGCGCCGATTTAAGTCTATAAACACGAAGCTGCGAGGATTTGAGCAGCGCGGAAGGCTTAGCGACCGTTCACTCGAAGCAAACATTTTGGACTGAGACCTAACGAGATGAGCCCATGCTATGACGGTGACTAAGTCAGGTCTTCCGGGTAGGAAGGAAGAGGTCAAATGCGAGTTAGCATGCGACGAAATACAAGTATAGTTGTTGCTGCTGAAAACGTTTCACTTTTAACAAAGAGTACGGTCGCCTCTCTTGGTTGAGACCATCTGAGGAGGATGGCAAGAGTAAAGCAGAAATACGCACTATCGAAACTGAAACAACAATTGGCTGCTCTATACAGGACCGAAAAATTCCTTTGTTCCATTTTAAAAGTACCTGTGCTCCTCCCATAGTGTCGTGTATACCAGCAATATTCGAACATCGAATACACTTAACGCTTTGGTCGTGTGAACATTACATGGAAAGTTTATCTCACTTCCGTTTTAAAACAGTGGCGTACAAATGCCTTACTCTTTGGACATTTCGTGCTTACTCTTAGCTCCAACATCTTACTTAGCAAGGACAAAGAAAAAATAATTTTCGCGCTAATTAATTACGCGACATCCAACAACTTAAATTCCTGTCTAAACCTGCCAAAACAATTAACGAACCAATCCACAAACAAATCAAGCAGTCAACCCACAAAATAACCAGCTTCGTTCGCTAACCCAAATCAGCCAAGTCATTGTGTTAAACGTACGACTGGAAAATGCAGCTTCGATCGACACAAGATGTGTGTCGTTTATGTCTTGGCAAGCCGAGGCACGTGATTAACAGTCGCAATTCCAAGCAGCGTCGGCATTCTTTTCAATCTCGCGAAAACTTCGAAGCCGCATTAATTGAAATACTCTGTTGTTTCACAACTTTTCACTGTTTCGCCAAAAGTGGACTGGCGGAGGAGGGCACGCCGATGAATAGAAGGGTTTAAAAGAGCAAAGAGGCACGCCGGAAGATGTACAGCATCACCGATCAAACACTGTGAGACGGTAAATGCAAAATCGATTGATCTAAATGGTAGATGCAAATGAGTAAATATAAAATACGGTAAACTTTAAATCAATGATTTGTCTTGAGGAAGTTTGTTTAGGCTCTATGAACTCAGCAGCTATTCGAAAGATTGTCAACGAAGAATTTTTGTAAGAGGGAGAGCGCGTGATTTTCAGGCTAGCTGCGCAATGAGTTATTGATTCACCAGTGGTAGTGCGTGCCCAACAATGAACAAATAAACAAATCATGCTGAAAGATGAAGCGACAGTGTAGAGGAAATCGAAAAGGCCCCCATAAAATTCAACGCACACAGGTCGAATGAATGCGCGCTCAATACATTATGTGCATATAGATTTTATTTTTAGTCTACCTGCAGTATTAAAATGAAAGAGTGATAATTGCTTGATGGAATGCAAGGTGCAAGTTAGGTGCAAGTAAAACATAAATAATTAGGACAAATAAACCAGGAGTCCTTCAATACAGGGACACCATGGTAGCGATAATCTTGAAGCATAACTGCGAGTCGGCCTAGTTGGAACAGATTCATTTTCTTAAATTTTTGCGCGCAAACAAACAGGGTCCTTGTGTCTCCTTTTCTTCGTCCCTGTTTGTTTGCGCGCAAGAATTAAAAAAATAAACGATAATCTTGGTTTTGGTTATAAGGCTTTCCTTCTTAGTCAAGCAGCCAATCAGTAAAACAATCGCTCAGTGAATCACGCATTCACTCGGCCACTCAGGGAATGAGTCACTCAATCTATGAATGAATTAAATGTGATACAAATAATGTACATACCCGTCGCCCGCGCTACTAAGACTTACTGCTGGAATCCTAAACAGCTATACAAGGTGTTTTCTAGTGATAGCTGAGTAAAGATATGAACAAATTGAATGCATTTCTATGCAAGTAGAAAGTTGCTCACGTGAAAAAAACTAAAAAGTCGCAGTTTCCCCCGAAAGTCGAAGCATCGATTGCGATAGCAAATAAGTGGACAGCTGTACGAAGTAAGGACAGTAGTTTTATCGGCCGAATAAACTTTAAACGTAGGCATACTAACTCAATTAAACAGCATGGTGTCAAGCACGCACAAGCAAACATGAACACATCTCATTCGATGACCGCGGAAACTCACTTTCAAAACGCTGGAGTGATAAAATCAGCAGCGAACGAGTGGAGCTTCGTGCCGCCATTCACATCAACGCGAACCCGCGAAAACACAGCGTAGGGCGGACTCTGACGGCGCCGCAGATGGCTTTCAAGTTACAGCAGGCTGAGTGGACGCGTCCCAGTTCCTTGCGTCCCAGACGCGTCCCAGCTCCTTGCCTTCCCTCCGGAGATTTGCGCGGGACTGGAAGACGGCGCGCTTCCTTCCCGCTCCCCGCCTTTGCGTGCGCGAGATTGAGTCACGATCTCCGGCTTACCCTGGCATGCTTTCACTCGCTCATACAGCATACGGCGCGCGGCGACGATTTTATCGCCCTTGGAATTTATACGGAACCTCACGAGGACGACGGCGCCGCCGGCAGAAATCCGCCTGGAGTGTGCATATAATAGCAATAGCAATAAAAGAGTGTCAAATTCCAGATAACTTCAGCAGCTCTCCCTTCAGCGCGACGAAATCGAGAAGTCAGTATGGAAGCAATCTTCATGTGGAGATGTTGCTCAGAGTATCAAAAGGAAGTGCCAGCCTCCCCCTTCCCCTAAAAAAAGGAAAAGAAAGAAGTGGCATAGGGTATTCAATTCTTACCGTGCTTGGCCAAACGCAAGGTAGGGTGTCAATATCTCTCGCAACAGAAAGTGAGGGGGTTGACGAAAGTTGATGACGGGGCATGCCTGCCTGCCTGCCTGACAAACGAGCTTCGCAATCAGCGAGGCGCACAATCAGCGAGGAGCAATCAACTGAAGCGAGGATGAGCTCTTTTAAGCAAGCAAACAAAGAGTCGTAACAGAAGAGAATTGAGTCAGAATGTAATTTGTAGCATTGGAAGTCACTGATTTGGATTGCAAAATATGTGCAAGAAGATAGATCGATCACCGTTTCCAGCAGAAAAAAAGTGCAACAAAGTGCTCAGAAGAAGACAAGCGGATAAGCGGAAGCACAGCCTCATCGCCTGTATAGCTGTTAGCTGCATGCGTCACTATGACGAAGGCGACGTATGAAGCTTATCGAGGAAAGAATGTAGCCTTGTCACGATGGCATATCTATCCTGGGTGATTGTCGCAGTGCCGAAACTGTCTTTTGGGGCATATTACCAGTGACCCAAGTTGTCTACTACATCATAAAGAGGCCAGTACCAAATTCATTATTCGCGCTCATGAGCAGTGGCCGAAGTTGCCTACTCGGCAAAACAGCAGGCAGCGTATGCCGAGTGGCTCAGGTAGTCCATAATATATTTCCAAAAATAAATCCGGCGAAGAGGCATAGACGAATGTTGAACAGCGGGGAAGGGACCAAAACAAGATTCTTTTTGAAACAGCAGCACGTTGACAAAACCTCGATTGTCGAGGGTAGGAGAAAGTATGCAGTATTGAAGGTAACATATTAGCGACCGCTGTTTGTAGGGAATGGGTTCTTCATCAGTGTTCGCGGTTCACGTTGCACTAACGACTACGACAGCTGGTAATGATGCATCGTAGGGAATTTCGGAAATAATAGAGGGAGTGTTTCCTTCTTTTCAGAGCGCAGCTCGTAGGCGCCCGTTCCTGGATTGAACTTCGCCGTCCCCAGGCGTAACTGAGCCAACGCGCTCGTGCAACTGCTCGCACGTTCGTCGTCGTCTTCTTCCACAGCTGCCTCCAGTGCCGCTCACCATGTTCGCATGCAGCCCCTCCCGGCCCTAAGGCACTGATGGCACTGACCCACGGTCAGTCGGTGTGGTGATTTCGGTGTCGAATTATTTGCCTTCAATATATCGCGAAATGAAAACACGTATACATCTGCGCTCAAATTTCGCACTGGGGAGTACCGTAATTAGGGGTCATTCTTTACCTTATTTTTCTTCAGGTTATTCTCTTATTTGACGGTTTGCATGTGCTGTCTTGTATTGATTGTGTGCCTGAGGGTTCCCGTTGGCATGCGACATGGGTCTAGATTGTTCATTATTTTAAGTATTGTTTAAACAACAATGTATGGCTTTCCCCTCCCATTCGATTTATGCAGTCACCTGGTGCTTTCTGTGGGCAACTAAATATACAAAAATGAAAGATGGATAACTTACGGGGCAGAATTAGGAAACGCGTGAAAATCGTGTAATTATCTGAGTGTCATATTGCAGGCGCACTAGTTGTGAACATTTAGCCACCTGAGTTGCATTGTCGAGCTCATCACGAGAGATTGCACGGACTATTTAGTGCGTTGGTGACGTGTGTGTGTGCGATGGGCGTTGCCTTCCGTTTTACCCATCGCTCTATATCATGTGGAGTGGAACACTTGCACTCTAGTAGGTCAAAATTTTCACCTTAGTAGCATGCCTATTTTCCGACAATGCAATATTATCTAGTTTCCATCAAATAACTGTTTTTATATATGGCACGATATTGAGCACCTTTAGGATCAATAAAAAAACTGTGATTCTTTCCAGTAGCTGCGCATTTCGCACCACAGGCATATTACAGGATTCCATAGAAATCGATGCTCTTGTTTCTAGTACTACAATAAGTTTGGAGAGATCGGCGTAAATGAGGTCCTACTACACATCGCAGACAGTGAACATCTGCTGTGTCACTCTCAGCAATGATGACACAATGCTGTCTGTTGTCTGGCTTATCTGAGCTTGTCTTGTGTAATATGGCACACATTACACGGAGTACTCTAGTACTCCGGTAGCCATGGCTGCTTTTTGTACTCCGCTTTCATCTAAGTTGTTTCGGTGTTTCCCCTACCCCAAGAAAAACTGCCGAACGCGAAGACTTATTTGATTTACTTCTTCCCATTTGAGGTAATGTATTAAGCGTTATCTTTGTTTACTGCTATTCTCCGTCGTTCGCTGATTCGCATTTATAGTCGTGTAATAACAAAAAAAAAAAAAACTGAATGTCGTACAAAATATAACATGCGTGATTTAGACATATTTTACGTTCATGAACACTTCAACGTGTTACTGCGGGTGATAGGATCAGCATATTACAATTTCAATTCGTGCTATATACATTTTGTATGCACAAACAAAAGCAAGTAACAAAGATTTAATTGCCGAGTTGGTTGTACCGCCAATTTTCAAGAGCGAAGGCGCCCACTGCGAAGCATTAGTTTAGTGGTTCTCGTTTCCTTGATGCTTATTATTTAATTTCTTCCACGTCGTCATTAGATGATGGTGTTTTCTTCATAGGTACAAGTGTCCTAGGCACCAGTGTCTTGGTATGGCCTGGCCTATATAATAACACTCATTCCTGCTTATTATAAACAACAAAATGCAATGTCAATAGAATCGTGAATATTTTAACTGCATGCCGCCATGGGCACACCATGTGTAAACAAACATGAATGGAAAAAGACGCATCAGTATTGGTATCAATGCTGAAAGCTGTAGGAGTAGTAGAGAGTCGTAAAAAGAGATTCAATTCTATGCCGACCATGGCCGCACGCCTCTAATGCTTCTAACTCTTGCGACTCCGCGACGCATCGACAGCAGAGTGCAGTACTAAAATGGATGAGTGCCACAGTGACGAAGAGTGTTTACGACAGCGTGCGAGTCAGGCGAAAACGCGGCGTAAACGAGGAAGCAAGGCTGCGGCGCAAAATAAAGCGAATTCAGTGGTTTTACGTATTTTCTTGCGAGAGGCGCCGCCTTCTGTTTTTATACTTCGAAGAAAGTGAATCGGCTGAAGACGGCTATCTTGTTATGCCTGGGAGGAAGTGAAAGTGAAAAAGGAGAAAAGGAAACATGGCTTCGATGTGAAAGAGTTTCGATAGGTAGGAGAATGAAAATATTGGAATATGGAGGAATTGCTTATGCCATATTGTGATTCTGAAAGTTTCCTGAAAGGCGGCTCTCAGGTGGAGTGATCACCGGCAGTTCTCAGAAGGCTTGATCCCACTGCAGCGAAAGTGCTCGGGTACATTACCACAAACCGAGGCAGCCTGGGGCAGCAGGGGAGGTGCGGAAACACGGTCGTTAGCTTCAACACAAACACGCCGTGTTCGTCAACCCATGGTTGTGACGGCGCCACCTTCGTTCTATCTTGACAGACTTTCCGGCCTTATTTTGTCACAGCTTCATCTTTCTTCTCTTTGCTGCCGACATTTCATTGTTGTCACGTCCTAATCATCATGCAGTCTTCCTCATTCCGTCATCATCATCTCATCATCATCATCATGGCGTTTTCATCACGCTATGGTAATGGGTAATCATGCAGTCATTTTCGTTCCCTCGTCGTCATACCATCGCAATCGTGTCGTCGTCTTTCGGTCGGAATCGCGCCTTCGCTTTCGTTCCGTTGTTTTCATGTTAACGTTGTCATGAAGTAGTCGCCATACTTGGAATCCGTATGTTCGAGCGCTGCAATCATATGAAAGCAAGGTATTTCGCGGTGAAAACGTGTCTAACGTGTTCGGCATGCACGAACAGAGTTGCTCGCAAACACGAATGAAAGCTGCGCTTTAACGGAATCCTACAGAGCGTGGTAACTGAATTTATTTCTCTGTTATTATGGAAGGCTTGTAAGCTGAGCTGGTTCGAACGAATTTACGTAAATAAGTGGGGCCAAGGAGAAAAGACACAGCAAACCTAAACAGAAATTCACACAAACAATGAGCAATGTCTGTGAGACTTGCTGGGCGTAGTCCCATTCCCTGCAGAGTAGCTTATAGGCGAAAATAAGCTGGCTAAGTGCTCTGCTTTTTCAATATAGATCTTTTTTTTTTTTGCTCTCTGTGAGCGCCGACGGTTCTAGGATACGTTCTATGTCGATAATTTTATCATAATTTCAATCTTTCATCAAGTATACCTGGCTATTGCTGACTAGCCAGCAAAAAAAAAAAAAAGAGAAGAGCTTGAGGAATGTCAAGCACGATATTGGCCAAGCAGGAAATACAACCCAGAATTTCTGAAATCTAGAGTTTGACAAAAGCTCATCTTGTAGGCGATGGTCACGACTCAGTTGTGTGAAAACACGGCCATTGAACACATAAAAAACACTAGAAATTAAAAAAAAGACACAAACACGACGTTACTGGCATAGCGGTTCTTACTAAAATTCCTAATATCAGTTCCTCACCACGAGAATGGTGCTTAGAGCACAAATTTCTATGGTCTTCACGCTTGTGGCATCAACCGTTTTTGTGTGTTTAATAACTACGATTCATCTGCCTTTGCTGGTCTATATTTGAAAACAATGTTATTTTCCATAACGCTGTACGCAATAAGACTAACCGCACGTGCATAATCACTGTGAATTCAAACGTTTGTAGAACAATATTTTTGTGGAAAACAACCACTTTGCAATGTCAAAATACTGTTTCAAGCCAAGAGACAAATGAATAAATAAATGAATAAACTTTATTTCAGCAATCTGGTAATAACGGAGAGGAATCAAGCTCTCGGCCTTTTGAACGTGCATGCTTATAGCGTTGGCCCATCCTCTATGTATTCTTTCAATCGGCTTCGCCATGTTTTGCACGATTATCCGTATAATTTATAAAGGGCCCTTTTGAAGCATTGCTCAGGATGCGAGTACTCATGCACAGAAAAATACTACTTATAAAAACATGAAAAAATACTACCATTTTATCTGTTCACATGCAGCCGCTTTGATCTTACAAAAACCAGCACTTACTTCGTGTGCTTTAATTTCAATGAGAGTGACTGCCCGGGCAAGAGTTCAATTCAGCAGTGATGACACACTGAGATACATTGCCGCTTTCCATTTTTCCGATGTACTTCAAAATGAGCGTTCTTCGTGCATTCGCTCAAAACCTACAAATGTTGCGACCATTCCATTCGTGGGTCTGCTTTTACTGACATCGGGCTACGATGGGACTTCATTTTTCTTTCAATTATTGCGACGCTGTGGGAGACGTCCATTACCTCCCTGATTTATAACGCTTACCACTGCCACTGTAACGTCCACCTTCCATATTTCTGTGTTTCTTTTTCTCTTTCAGTGTTGTCACGTCAACTCAAAGAAACCGTTTCACGACAATGTACAAAGTAATATTCCTAAGTGGATGGGGCGTCTTGTATTCGTATTTGCTATAGAACCGAGCATGACGATTCCGAGATTTCAATTTCAAAGATCTCGAGCACGGCATTGTGGCCACATCAAAGCGCGCGGCACTGTTTGCTCAGATCACACAGACGTCGCAGCTGCACGCTTTAGTTTTGCCGAACATTTGTTAAAAAACACGGATGGGTTGAGTTTCGCCGCCACGAACAACAACAAAAAAATGCAGCATAAAAGGCGGAGAAAGTGATAGCTATAGTGGCCCTTGCTGCTGGTTTCACAATCCACTTCAAGTTTACTGTTTGTAGGAAAACCGAAAGAGGGAGCACTTGTAAAATTGGCTGTGTTATTTTTACGTTTTCCTTCTGCTGCTGCCCCGAAGTTGTTCCAAAGCACCAGTCGGCATTTCTCAACATGCGAGCAAGGTCGCATATTTTGTGTTTTGGCAATGTTTAAACTTTATTCCTTTTTAAAAGGAGTAGCGCGCTACTTACTACATGCCACAGTCGGATATCCGACCAGAAAAGAGGACGATGACACGCAAGCACTCTTAGGGTGTGCGAGCAGGGGCATCAGCGGTTGCAAGATCGAAAGCCAGCGGCCCTTTGTCCCGCTCCTGACTGATTGAGTGGGCCCAGTTAAAATATAGGTGCACACCAGGCACCGACGTCTGTCTGGTTTTGCCTCACCCATAATGACATATCCCTGTGTTCGTTATATATATATATATATATATATGTGTGTGTGTGTGTGTCACGTGCTAGGGTGTATGTTTTGCGTATACCAGACTCTTTGTATAAAGTTGGTGGTCATATTTTGCATGGTCAGAACCTGTTCAGTGTTTGAAATAGTTGGACAAGCTGCCAACAAAGAAGGCCTATGTACAAGATTAGACGCATGCTAAGGTAAGCGTGTCATTTGTTTCAAAAATTAAGTACAGAAATATCACATTGAAAGGGGATAAGGTGACAAAAAAAATGAAACCAGAAATTTTGCAAAGTTGGTTTGATGATTGTCTCCTGTGTGTCTCGCATCCACCAGTCTTAATTTGGTGCCGGTTTCATCGGGTTCCACAAAACAGAAACGAAAAATAAAATTGGGGTTCTGTAGGCTCCTGCCAGATGTCCTGAAGGGAGTGAAGGCAGCATCTAAACAAGGAACGCAGAGGTTTCGTTTCTGGTCGATGCGTTGAAATCCGCTGAGTATTGATGCCAAACTCTTAAAAGAACGACGAATAAATCAAGCTGAAAATATTCAGTTGACAGGGGGCAAAGATACCAAATTTGGCATGGAGATCAAGCTTACTCTTAACACAAAGCCAGCAGCAATAGATGTAAATCTCTTTAATAGCCTTAATGTTGAGTCCAATATATATTTCCAGGCCCAAGCGTGTTCTGTTCATACATGATATTCCAGCGTAACCTGTCCTCGCCGGTACGACAGGTCTACAGAGGTGCAGTCCACGTTGTCTCACACAAATCTAGATGGGCGCATTGACTCGTATGCTTCGTGGGTGCTACATGAGTGGTCACCCTCCGCCATCCTGTGGTCAAGAGCTCTGGCGGGATACAGGAAGACGGTGGACCAATGGAAAGAGGATGTTTGCTTCCGGTTGCGAGACCTGTTTTCGTGCTTTGTTTCCGGTCCATGTTTGGTTTATACTTGGTTCGTTGTCTCCCGCATTTTTTTTCTCCTTCTCTTCTTTTCTCCCCTTGGTTTTTTTATTGCTTGATCTGTGCGCTTTTGTGCTGATAAGAGTAATTGGACCTCTTGTGAGTCACAGGAAGCTGATTGACACATTTCCGTGGACACTTCCTTTTTTTCCTTAGCTCATTTTATTATTCCTTCTAACAGAAGTGGATAGCATATCGTTATGTTGAAACTATTCGAAAGAGAAAAGATAAATTGTACCCTGTATAAACTACGCATAAACTCATGTGAATTCTCTGTATTCTTTGGTATTTCACTGTGGCTGACAGGTAGCACAATTTTATAATAGTGTAAGGTACAGTATCGATGTCAATACAACGCTGTGCTTTTTGAGTCTTAAGGTTGACACTGAAGGCCCTGAAGCTCTTCGTGACAGATGACTAATGATTTTATGACCACTCATTGTTGGCCGACGTGTTTACCAAGTTGATTGCTTATGATTGGCGCCACAGAAAGTAAACGAAGACCGAACGGTAGAGTGGAATTTTTATATCCCCATTACACCAGAAATGAGTCCGTATTAAGTAGCCCTACTGTTAGTATCATGAACAAAATAATTAAAAACAAGTCTGCCGAAATGCTAATAAACTCGGAAACAGCTTCGCCAACGTTGGAAAAAAATTACTAAGCTGAAGGCATTCGTAAGAAAATGTGCAACAATGGCGATGTTAGGTTTATTGGCGAAGACAGCCAGCGAATCGGAAGCAGGAGTTTACAACTAGGTTTGCAAATTCGGGCTTGCGAATTTGGCCAATAGTTCGATTTGATCAGGATTGACCGACGAACAGAACATTTATTCACCGTTTGTCAGTTGTTTCCGCTTGTATAAAATAGAATAATGTTGCCCTAGCTGTGCTGAAAAACTTTATGGTGAATATACAAAGTTAAGATGGCGACCAACAGATGGTAACACAATGTGACATCAATGTTGGGTAAACAACCTAAAGTGCCTAAGAAAGGCTGGCCGAAGAGCCGATAGGTGGACCTATCTTGCTCAGAGCTAGAAATAGATTGAAAAAAGTATTGTTTTCAACCTGTCTGTCGACCTATCTTGGTCCACCTATGGAAACGTCGGCCAGCCAATCTGAGGCAATTCACTCCTGTTTATCGAACTTTCTTCCTTCAATGCGAACACGGCAACGCAGATCAACTTGTGCAGAAATTCGATCTACAGATTGTGTACGAATTTGTGCAAACCGTCTTGTCCTGTTTTATACTTATCATTTGCACTAGCATAATTGTACATAGTCTCCTTAATGATCTAATCTAATTTCCGTGGTCTCCTGTGGTTTCAAGACTACCGAGGGGCGGGTTTGCAGATACTGCAAACACAATACTCGACAAACATGGAAAACTATAGGTTCGCAGGCAGTTTATATCACGCGTCCGCGAACTCACTTATGCTTGCGAAGACACGGCGGAATCCATGTGTGAGTATGAATCAGAACGGGACTGTGCCAATGTTAGTCCCAGATAGCGTATGTGTCATTAGGAATGAATCCTAGAAAATTGGAGCTTGTGTAAGGCAGATGCAGATGAAATTTCATGGACATGCGCATCTAATCCTTACTTATACCAGACATTTAAATTTCAGTACCACTACCTGCACTAAGTTCAATAGATTTCGTGCCAGCCGTGTCTATCCACGAGCGTGGTTCAGTCTATCGCACTCGTTGAGTCTATCCACGAGTGCGATACTACATATGAGCCTCAATTATCCCAGTTATGTCCCATTTGTTAAATGTTAGTGACGCCCAAGCTTCAATTAAACGCCGCGAGTGAGTGAGAATATTGCTTGCTTCGCTCATCTATTGGTCAGCACAATAATACATTACAAAGGAAGTCTGTAGGCTTCGTGTAATCTGTCAAAACATTTTGTGGGTGGAAAGTGCGAGCAACCTTTCAAAGTACATGGTGCATAAAACCTGCGAACTTGAGATCCCGCTCACATGAAGAGTGGGAAAACGGGGATGAAGGGTGGAGTTGGGAGGGGCGTAATGATAATAGCCAGATGCCACGACAGTTGTAGTTGCGCAGAGTGGTTCTTGAACCGGTGATATACGTATATGCTCACCGTCAGAATCACCGTGTTATGTAAAGAAGTGTGTGCGTGAGAGCAGACGAAAAATGCTGCACCAGCTCTTGCGAAAGAGCTCATTTCCGGTGAGCACTTTCCAGCGTCCTTGTGAGCCCCTTCTTTCGGGAAAGCAAATACAACACTAAAGAAAAAGCACCTATACTTTTCATGCAAAGATCCATCCAGAAGAAATGAAAATACGGAGCGATAAAAATGTTGGCCAAAAAAAAAAATCAAACTGCCGTGATGCATCACTTCTGTTTGTCTTGTGCTGCATCCCCTCTCAGTTTAGATTTTTTATCACCATCTGTTGTTTACCATAAGACAAATGTAAAGATAAACCAAAATTCTTTCTTTACAATGGCTTGAAGTGAAAGAGGATGGCGAGAGTCTTCACAAAGGTTTCGGTGGAGCCTGTGCAGAATCAGAAATGTTAAGTGCGTATGCCCAAGGTCTCAGGTGGCAGCCGGAAGTTAGGCTTCGTGAAGACACTTGCTAAATAGAGTACAATAGAGAGACAGGTGCGTCGAAAGAAATCCTAACATTTGCATCAATTTCAGATGTTTTGCAATGACATTTCTTTATACGGAACGGAAAGTGAAGGCTGTTTTGTTGTCAGTGTCTGATTCAAGAATGATAATATCGGATGACAGCAGAAGAATGCAGCCACTCGGAACACATTCGCATGATTTTGTTTTTTGATTAATTTGGATAAAATTGGAAGTGTTGACAACTATTTTGTCACCAGTTTTTTTAAAACAATATAGTAACATTTCAGAAGATATGGGAGCATGCCAGCAATGATGCGGTGTTCAATAACTTGCGAACGGAGTTAACTGAATATTAAAACAAACACCACTCCACTAAATGGTACATTCCCCACTTTCTGCGATAGTACACAAGTCAATAGAGAACCAAGATTAGAAATGAGAAATTTATTTATTTATTTATTTATTTATTTATTTATTTATTTATTTATTTATTTATTTATTTATTTATTTATTTATTTATTTATTTATTTATTTATTTATTGGATACTGTGAGCCTAATAACAGGCCCATACAGGAGTGAACAGTCAATGCACAGATCAATTTCACAACATAATAACAGAACAATAGTTATAATGTTACCTCAGCACAAAGTTTTACGCGACAATGCTTTCTACACACTCAAGAGGAACAGCATATAATTTCAATTTCACATGGAGCAGTGTTACATCTACACAAGTCTCAGACTGATTTAAAAAAATGTCGACTATTGCAATGTCAAGGGTTCACATAAAAAGAAAGTGCTCGATATTAGCGGTAAACGCCTCCATGGATTCAACATTCATGCCAGCGTGTGGCAGAGCGTTCCATTTTTCTATGGTAGACGGGAAGAAAGAACACTTGTATGTGTCGCAGCGTGTTATATATATGGCCTGATACTTTCTAATACTAATACATACCACTTTCTATGATTAAGCCTGGAAAGAGCACTGATAGGGTGATTTGAGGTAGTCGTTCTTGGGTAACAAAAAAAATGGATAAGTCAGACAACGTTAACACCATAACACACACACAGCAGCATAACACATGTAGTGATATATATATATATATATATATATATATATATATGCGTGTGTGTGTGTGTGTGTACACGAACACAACGAATAGCTACGATATCCGTTTAATTAAATTAATTTCCAATTAAAGAATAACTATCGTGCCCTGGTTGAGAAAAGAGGAAAGCATTCATAAGGAAACCAATATTGTTAGTTATAATACGCGACAATCTGCGAGGTTGGGCAGAATGAGTCTATCTACGACAAATGCATGGAAGGCTTTGACCGTTTGGGAGCAGATTTCCAGCTGCAAATGTCACATAAGCGTGACGGCGCGCGGGTTCAATATGGTGCATCCGTGAAGGTAACATAATAAACGAGTAACTAGAATTGGTCCGAAATTGACGACATTGTTTGAGGAACAAGCAGCAATCGACAGACCGTAAAAATTCGCTTGATGGATAGCTTATACTGTCTGTCCAGTTTGGCTTCCTACAAGGGGTGGAGGAATAGGTCCTGTTTTTGACAGGTTGCTGGTCATTATAGCGGATAAAATTTCAAATATTGGACATCTAATTTTGACGATGTCAAGCAGAAGAATAAGTGAACGTGTTCTATACATCTCTCGTACAATCCCATCAGTTTAAATTTATGAATTGTCAATAAATCTGCCAAAGATAAATACTACCATTACAACGCCCATTAGACTCTTTAAAAAATGACACTGCGGTATAATATCACCATTTCTTAATTTTGTAGCGATAGATACTTTGTAATTACGGAATCATTAAAGATTCATTCAGTTCAAAGTCAATACTTTCAATTCTTTATATACAAAAAGAATTTAACCCCCGCACGAAGCACATACAGAATTTAAGTATTGTCTACAGGCTTTGCAAACAAGAAAAAAGTATCTCTTTAACATTGCTGACGCAACGTGGCACATCGAATGTTCAAATAATCATAATCGTCCCTTGACGCATTAAAGTTGTTGGTTGAAACGATAATGTGCACACTAAATTGAAATCAAGCCGGCTTGGGTGAGCAGTGGGTTGAATTTACCCGCAGCCTAATATCCGTGTGCTTTCGTTTCTTGGCATTATACAAAACAGAGCTGGCAAGAATAATTCGGCTGAAAAAAATGTGCATGCCATGACTGAAGTGGACAATTTAGGTCTTCATTCAGACTTCTAGAAGGAACTGAACGCGAACCGCTGGGGAAGCTGCGGCCAGCAACTCTGAAAAGAGAGGAACCACCAGTATACCGTAGCAGATGCTATGCGTATTTCCACCAGCATGGTATATTCGCCGTTCGGAAGTGCGTGGGAAGCTCGAGCGAGCCGTGTGCGTTTTTTCGGGAAGTTTCGACAGCCGACACAGTTCCTTGTCTACCGATATAGCTACGATCCACGCAACACCAGGCCCACCAACACGCCAATAACGCCCACTCGAGTTTCTTGCGCCCGAATCCCAAAAATGGTATGGCGGCGCGCAATGCCTTGGGTGTCCGCTCGCCACAGTTACTGCAGTACATGAATTATAAGAGCCCTCAATTATCGACGCAAGCTGCGGTCCTGCAGTCAATTGCAGGTGGGTACGAACTCGGTGAATAGCCTGCGCGTGGCCGCCTTCGTGTCTTGCCTTGGCGTCGTGCACAGTCGGGGTCTGTAATTTACACACGTAAGGATTGGACAGATGTTTCTGTAGCCTTTGCGCCGTAGCCTGCAGAACCATCCAAATGTGCGGTATTGTTCGTATAGATTAGCATAGGCTGACTTGGGATCCAGATACCCGGCTGCTGAAATGAATATATTTTTCTCAAATCTCCGGGTCTGTAAACGTTTCACTCCGACTATGAATAGCGGTAACGCTACCGGCAAATTGTTGCTGGCTTTGTCGCTGATTTTTCTTTGGCCATCGACCACGTCTAGCTCGGCACACAATCAATGGTTCTGGGCACATCATCGGTGTTCGGCAGCAATATTTCGCTTTGTTTCGCCAACAATAATCTATGGCAGGAAGAACACAAGAATTAATGAATGCTAACGACTTCCCGTATGTCTTATATTAGTTCAGACGGTTGTCCTTCAGCGAGACAGTTGCCCACGGACGCTGTAACAGAATCACGTATTCTTCCCATTAGAAACCAGTGTTCTCGCTAAAGACCAACTTTCGTGAAGATCGAAATGTTTACATTATATGGGCATCCACGCACACCTCCCTCCCCGGGAACGAAATAACGCACACCCTGGCTCGAGAACTGACGGACTGAGCAGGTGACACGCAAATACTGGGAACGGAGAGAGACCGGATGACCAGCTTTAACGAGATCACCAAATACCATAAATTGGGAAGGACCCGTTTCCCCCCGGCACACTCCTCGCTACGTAGATGGTGAGTGACGTCATGGCGGTTCTTACAAAGTCTGAACCCGGTGGCCTACCACCGTTACTTCCCTGACCATTACCAACAATAGATGCACATTCTGTCAAGACAGGGCGGACATATAACATGTGGTTTGGGCTCATTTTCGGACACCCATACAGAATAAAATACTTAAGACCAGAGAGCAATGGGAGACAGCGCTGCTCAACTCTGCACTTGAAGACCAACTTAAGGCAATCCAGCAGGCCGACGATGCCGCCAGGGCCCAAGGGCTTGAGGCCGTCATATAGGTAGAGAGGCCTAGGTCTCGCAAACTTGCTGTACTAAAATAAAGTTCATTCCTTCTCCTCCTCCACGCTCAGAGTAGGGATGCGCGGTAAGCCATTGTGGCATGCCATATTAAAATTAAGCAGGCACAAGTATAAGTAGAACGTTCATTATTTCGCATGATGCTGACGTTTTGTACCATGACAGATTATTTAACAGGCTGTACTTCAATTGCTGCTTTTCGCCTTGCTAGGCGCATACATATTGTCCTTGGGTATCATCATCGTCATCAGCCTATTTTTATATCCAGTGCAGGATGAAAGCCTTTCTCAGCAAGCCCTCCTTATCCTTATTTAGTATATATACTTTGTGCTTCTTCTGCATATTCATCTTCAACCCAATTCTTACACTTTCTCGATTAAGGTCCTCAATCATTTGTTGTAATTCGTCTCAATTGTTGCTGAATAGGACAATGTCATCTACAAATCGAAGGTTGCTGAGATATTCGCCGTTGATCCTCACTCCTAAGCCTTCCCAGTCTAAGAGCTTGAATACTTCTTCTAAGCATGCAGTGAATAGCATTGGAGAGATTGTGTCGCCTTGCCTGACCCCTTTCCTGATAGGTAACTTTCTACTTTTCTTGTGGAGAACCAAGGTAGCTGTGGAATCCTTGTAGATGTTTGCTAAGATATTCACGTATGCCTCCTGTACTCCTTGATTACGCAATGCATCTATGACTGCTGGAAACTCTACTGAATCAAATGCCTTTTCATAATCTATGAAAGCCATGTAGAGAGGTTGATTGTACTCCGCAGATTTCTCGATTACCTGATTTATGACATGGATATGATCCATCGTAGAATATCCCTTCCTGAAACCAGCCTGTTCTCTTGGTTGGCTGAAGTCAAGTGTTGCACTGATTCTATTTGAAATTACCTTGGTGAATATTTTATACAATACTGAAAGCCAGGTAATGGGTCTATAATTCTTCAATTCTTTAACGTCTCCCTTCTTATGGATTAGTATAACGTTGGCGTTCTTCCAGCTTTCTGGTACAATTGAAGTCGTGAGGCATTGCGTATAAAGGGCTGCAAGCTTTTCAAGTATGATATCTCCTCCATCCTTGATTAAGTCGACTGGTATTCCATCTCCTCCAGCAGCTTTGCCCTGGTCATGTCTTTCAGGGCCCTTCTAACTTCAGCGCTAGCTATAGAAGGAGCCTCTGTATCCGGTTCATCACTATTTTGAATGAAAGTAGCTTGGCGGTTTTGGGCACTGTACAGGTCAGTATAGAATTCTTCCGCTGCTTTTACTATGTCATCGAAATTGCTGATGATATTACCATGCTTATCTTTCAGTGCATACATCTTGCCTTGTCCTATGCCAAGCTTTCTTCTTACTGATTTAATGCTGCGTCCATATTTTACGGCTTCCTCAATCTTTCCCACGTTATAATTTCGAATATCACTTACTTTTTTCCTGTTGATAAGTTTTGACAGTTCAGCGAATTCTATCTGATCTCTTGAGTTGGACATTTTCATCTTCTGTCGTTTCTTTATTAGGTCCTTTGTTTCTTGGGAGAGCTTACCTACTGGTTGCCTTGGTGCCCTACCTCCCACTTCAATTGCTGCTTCTGAGATCAACCTAGTTACGGTTTCATTCATTACCTCTATGTTGCGGGGAGATGGGATGATGAAATTAGGAAATTTGCAGGCGCAAGTTGGAATACGCTAGCGCAAGACAGGGGTAATTGGCGATCGCAGGGAGAGGCCTTCGTCCTGCAGTGGACATAAAATATAGGCTGATGATGATGATGACTTTGTGCTTCTCGCAACAAAAATTCAGCTGCGAGTCAGCTCCAGTGTTTTTTTCTTGTGCCATCTATTGTTCTTATCGCGCAATGACTAGTCTACCAAAGTTTAAAATACATGAGGCCGCTCTCATGTATGCCGGCGCTGCCATCTTCAGCGCAAAATTAAAGAAAGAGAAGTTTGGTCCTTGTTTTCGTTCCGCTATTAAATTCCAGTCTAGCATCAAGCGAATGAAAAGAAAGCGTCGAAATAATTGTTTGGAATCATGAGCTGATTTTGTGTTTGTTTTAATACATAAACTACGCAAGATTACAAGTAAAAGAGCTTCCCCTTCTTCCATGACTGTTTTTTTTTTCATAAAGTGGCACGTTAGTTGACGTTTCCTTGTTATTCCTCCCACCAGCCTCGACCTACATCGTGTACTCGCGGCTGAAAGCTTGTCTCTCGACATGCCAGCCGCGTACAACGAACATCGTGTACGCAGTTCGAACATCGTCGCGTCTACGCACACGGCACGGCTCGGCTTGGCAGCGCTTCCCACACGCACCTTTTGTTCATCCCGCGCGCCTCCCGGCGCAAACTATGCCGTTCCCTGAGGCCACCAGAAGCAGAATTCCTGCGCCAACGCAAGCTCACTATTAAACAACCAAAAGAAAGGAAAGAAATTAAGAAAGAAAGAATAAGAGACACCCCGCACTCCCGCTCGTCTGAGAGACGATAAGAGGGCAACACGCGAAAGCCGAGCCGACGTGGAATGCAGGAACAGGACAAAAGGGGATGCTGGCGTCGGTGAGTAAAGTTTGGAGGCGTCGGTGAGTGAAGCAAACAATGTTCCTGCGTACAGACGAGCCTCGGAAGCGCCTTCCCCGCTCTTTGGGAAGCGGGGAATGGGTTTGTGCGGAGTCACGTGACAGCAAGCTACAAAGGCGACGAGACGCTTCCAGGGGTGTCGACGGCGACACGATGGCGATCGACAACAGAATGCGACAGCCCCCGGAAAAGAAATCACGCGTCAATGTGCAAGCACAAAGTGGCGACGGGAACTAAGGGCAGATTAGGAAATGATGCGAGATGCTGTTGTTTAAGATAGGGCGTGAGGATTGTGAATTTAGGAAGGGCATGCGGGAGAGGATGCGGGGGAAGGGAGCCGGGAGCTTTCGGGTCGAATACTGGACAGGTTATCTTAAGTGCGGGATCGGTGAGGTGGTCGGGTTTCGTTTAGTGCAATTACCGAGCATTCTAATTTTTTTCCGAGTTATGGTGATGCCGTGACAGTGCAGTAACAGTTATAGTGAGGCCGGCAACGCTATATGCAGCGCTCTCTTTAGGGGCGGCTGTCAGATATTCTTACGACTACCTATAATGGAACCGACACATTTCAAGACAAGACGTGCCCTTCAGGTCTTTCTCCAATCAAAATTGTGAACTGGGGGACTTAGTGGGCTAACCCCGGGAAAACAACAGGGTGCGAAAGTATAATATATAGGCGAATATAGGACAACAGAGGCTTTGTATTCACAGCTGAAGGTTTTTATTGCGATAGCAATTATATGGACACTCAAAGAAGATTTCTGCCGTTGGCGTTGTCGTCGCCGTCGCCGTCGCCGTGAGGTTCCGTATGACGTCAACGGCGATGAAATCGTCGCCGCGCGCCGCACGCTGAATGTGCAAGTGAAATGGCGCGAGGGACGCGCGCTTTCACGGGTAGCGAACGCACGGCGGAGAACAAACGCGCATTCTTCACCGTGCTACAGTGGCTAGTGTAGCCGTGCTCCCCGAAGGGCTGCAGAATTAAGCGTGTCTTTCCTTCTTTACAATCACCATATATAGAGAGCAAACCTGACTTCTTCCGTCGTGCGAAAGGCCGTGGTGGCACGGGATGGAGGGAGGGAGGCGATGTTTAGCTGCGGGACCAAATGCGTATTTGTATAAAAACGTTGCGAGGCGAGAAGGTGGTAAAGACTTCCGACGCTGCTCGACGAGTTTCCCGTTCTGATCTCGTCGAAAACCTCCGAGCCGCCAGAGGCCCTAGCAACAGTCACCAACGCCGCGCGCGTTCGGTGCTGACGCGGGCAAAACAGCGACGGCGTCGACAACATTTCTGCGCGTTGCTGGTGCTGCTGCATGTCCAAGCTTATACAGTCGATCAAACTACTATCCTTCCTCCGTATAGCTCTCTACTAAGTTGATATCGCAATGGTGCTTCGCCTTTCGGGTGAAACACTGCGACAACTTTTTTTTGCACCAGCGATACACACACATATAGTATATATATATATTCACAAACAACATATAAATGTACACAGACACAAACATTATTTTATGCAGTTCCATTTCAACCACAGCTAATTTCACGATGCTTTCGTTGGTTCCTTGTCTGTCGGCTATTTATATGGTGGTGTTATTACAACACAATTGCGCCCCTCGGTTTCCCTTCTTGTCTCATTTATTT